>NW_027366318.1:0-75369 GCF_046119375.1 Phyllobates terribilis | reverse complement strand
CAGCCCCTTTCATTCAGTCAGTAGCTTCAAACATTTCTGGTATATGAAAAACATGTTTTTCAATGGCAAAAATCAATGAATATTGTAAATGCACAAACAGTAATATCTCCACATTGCAAGGTGCAATTCTGAAATTTTTTGCTTTTTCCTGCTAATCCTAGCATGATAAAGAAGATTCAAAGAGAGTGAGATGCCAGCTCCTTTCATTCAGTCAGTAGCTTCAAACATTTCTGGTATATGAAAAACATGTTTTTCAATGGCAAAAATCAATGAATATTGTAAATGCACAAACAGTAATATCTCCACATTGCACGGTGCAATTCTGAAATTTTTAGCTTTTTCCTGTTAATCCTAGCATGATAAAGAAGATTCAAAGAGAGTGAGATGCCAGCTCCTTTCATTCAGTCAGTAGCTTCAAACATTTCTGGTATATGAAAAACATGTTTTTCAATGGCAAAAATCAATGAATATTGTAAATGCACAAACAGTAATATCTCCACATTGCACGGTGCAATTCTGAAATTTTTAGCTTTTTCCTGTTAATCCTAGCATGATAAAGAAGATTCAAAGAGAGTGAGATGCCAGCTCCTTTCATTCAGTCAGTAGCTTCAAACATTTCTGGTATATGAAAACATGTTTTTCAATGGCAAAAATCAATGAATATTGTAAATGCACAAACAGTAATATCTCCACATTGCACGGTGCAATTCTGAATTTTTTGCTTTTCCTGTTAATCCTAGCATGATAAAGAAGATTCAAAGAGAGTGAGATGCCAGCTCCTTTCATTCAGTCAGTAGCTTCAAACATTTCTGGTATATGAAAAACATGTTTTTCAATGGCAAAAATCAATGAATATTGTAAATGCACAAACAGTAATATCTCCACATTGCAAGGTGCAATTCTGAAATTTTTGCTTTTTCCTGCTAATCCTAGCATGATAAAGAAGATTCAAAGAGAGTGAGATGCCAGCTCCTTTCATTCAGTCAGTAGCTTCAAACATTTCTGGTATATGAAAAACATGTTTTTCAATGGCAAAAATCAATGAATATTGTAAATGCACAAACAGTAATATCCCCACATTGCAAGGTGCAATTCTGAAATTTTTAGCTTTTTCCTGTTAATCCTAGCATGATAAAAGATTCAAAAAGAGTGAGATGCCAGCTCCTTTCATTCAGTCAGTAGCTTCAAACATTTCTGGTATATGAAAAACATGTTTTTCAATGGCAAAAATCAATGAATATTGTAAATGCACAAACAGTAATATCTCCACATTGCAAGGTGCAATTCTGAAATTTTTTGCTTTTTCCTGCTAATCCTAGCATGATAAAGAAGATTCAAAGAGAGTGAGATGCCAGCTCCTTTCATTCAGTCAGTAGCTTCAAACATTTCTGGTATATGAAAAACATGTTTTTCAATGGCAAAAATCAATGAATATTGTAAATGCACAAACAGTAATATCTCCACATTGCAAGGTGCAATTCTGAAATTTTTTGCTTTTTCCTGTTAATCCTAGCATGATAAAGAAGATTCAAAGAGAGTGAGATGCCAGCTCCTTTCATTCAGTCAGTAGCTTCAAACATTTCTGGTATATGAAAAACATGTTTTTCAATGGCAAAAATCAATGAATATTGTAAATGCACAAACAGTAATATCTCCACATTGCAAGGTGCAATTCTGAAATTTTTTGCTTTTTCCTGCTAATCCTAGCATGATAAAGAAGATTCAAAGAGAGTGAGATGCCAGCTCCTTTCATTCAGTCAGTAGCTTCAAACATTTCTGGTATATGAAAAACATGTTTTTCAATGGCAAAAATCAATGAATATTGTAAATGCACAAACAGTAATATCTCCACATTGCACGGTGCAATTCTGAAATTTTTAGCTTTTTCCTGTTAATCCTAGCATGATAAAGAAGATTCAAAGAGAGTGAGATGCCAGCTCCTTTCATTCAGTCAGTAGCTTCAAACATTTCTGGTATATGAAAAACATGTTTTTCAATGGCAAAAATCAATGAATATTGTAAATGCACAAACAGTAATATCTCCACATTGCAAGGTGCAATTCTGAAATTCTTTGCTTTTTCCTGTTAATCCTAGCATGATAAAGAAGATTCAAAGAGAGTGAGATGCCAGCTCCTTTCATTCAGTCAGTAGCTTCAAACATTTCTGGTATATGAAAAACATGTTTTTCAATGGCAAAAATCAATGAATATTGTAAATGCACAAACAGTAATATCTCCACATTGCAAGGTGCAATTCTGAAATTTTTTGCTTTTTCCTGTTAATCCTAGCATGATAAAGAAGATTCAAAGAGAGTGAGATGCCAGCTCCTTTCATTCAGTCAGTAGCTTCAAACATTTCTGGTATATGAAAAACATGTTTTTCAATGGCAAAAATCAATGAATATTGTAAATGCACAAACAGTAATATCTCCACATTGCACGGTGCAATTCTGAAATTTTTAGCTTTTTCCTGTTAATCCTAGCATGATAAAGAAGATTCAAAGAGAGTGAGATGCCAGCTCCTTTCATTCAGTCAGTAGCTTCAAACATTTCTGGTATATGAAAAACATGTTTTTCAATGGGCAAAAATCAATGAATATTGTAAATGCACAAACAGTAATATCTCCACATTGCAAGGTGCAATTCTGAAATTTTTTGCTTTTTCCTGCTAATCCTAGCATGATAAAGAAGATTCAAAGAGAGTGAGATGCCAGCTCCTTTCATTCAGTCAGTAGCTTCAAACATTTCTGGTATATTGAAAAACATGTTTTTCAATGGCAAAAATCAATGAATATTGTAAATGCACAAACAGTAATATCTCCACATTGCACGGTGCAATTCTGAAATTTTTAGCTTTTTCCTGTTAATCCTAGCATGATAAAGAAGGAATCAAAGAGAGTGAGATGCCAGCTCCTTTCATTCAGTCAGTAGCTTCAAACATTTCTGGTATATGAAAAACATGTTTTTCAATGGCAAAAATCAATGAATATTGTAAATGCACAAACAGTAATATCTCCACATTGCACGGTGCAATTCTGAAATTTTTAGCTTTTTCCTGTTAATCCTAGCATGATAAAGAAGAATCAAAGAGAGTGAGATGCCAGCTCCTTTCATTCAGTCAGTAGCTTCAAACATTTCTGGTATATGAAAAACATGTTTTTCAATGGCAAAAATCAATGAATATTGTAAATGCACAAACAGTAATATCTCCACATTGCAAGGTGCAATTCTGAAATTTTTAGCTTTTTCCTGTTAATCCTAGCATGATAAAGAAGAATCAAAGAGAGTGAGATGCCAGCTCCTTTCATTCAGTCAGTAGCTTCAAACATTTCTGGTATATGAAAAACATGTTTTTCAATGGCAAAAATCAATGAATATTGTAAATGCACAAACAGTAATATCTCCACATTGCAAGGTGCAATTCTGAAATTTTTTGCTTTTTCCTGCTAATCCTAGCATGATAAAGAAGATTCAAAGAGAGTGAGATGCCAGCTCCTTTCATTCAGTCAGTAGCTTCAAACATTTCTGGTATATGAAAAACATGTTTTTCAATGGCAAAAATCAATGAATATTGTAAATGCACAAACAGTAATATCTCCACATTGCAAGGTGCAATTCTGAAATTTTTTGCTTTTTCCTGTTAATCCTAGCATGATAAAGAAGATTCAAAGAGAGTGAGATGCCAGCTCCTTTCATTCAGTCAGTAGCTTCAAACATTTCTGGTATATGAAAAACATGTTTTTCAATGGCAAAAATCAATGAATATTGTAAATGCACAAACAGTAATATCTCCACATTGCAAGGTGCAATTCTGAAATTTTTTGCTTTTTCCTGCTAATCCTAGCATGATAAAGAAGATTCAAAGAGAGTGAGATGCCAGCTCCTTTCATTCAGTCAGTAGCTTCAAACATTTCTGGTATATGAAAAACATGTTTTTCAATGGCAAAAATCAATGAATATTGTAAATGCACAAACAGTAATATCTCCACATTGCACGGTGCAATTCTGAAATTTTTAGCTTTTTCCTGTTAATCCTAGCATGATAAAGATTCAAAGAGAGTGAGATGCCAGCTCCTTTCATTCAGTCAGTAGCTTCAAACATTTCTGGTATATGAAAAACATGTTTTTCAATGGCAAAAATCAATGAATATTGTAAATGCACAAACAGTAATATCTCCACATTGCAAGGTGCAATTCTGAAATTTTTTGCTTTTTCCTGTTAATCCTAGCATGATAAAGAAGATTCAAAGAGAGTGAGATGCCAGCTCCTTTCATTCAGTCAGTAGCTTCAAACATTTCTGGTATATGAAAAACATGTTTTTCAATGGCAAAAATCAATGAATATTGTAAATGCACAAACAGTAATATCTCCACATTGCACGGTGCAATTCTGAAATTTTTTGCTTTTTCCTGTTAATCCTAGCATGATAAAGAAGATTCAAAGAGAGTGAGATGCCAGCTCCTTTCATTCAGTCAGTAGCTTCAAACATTTCTGGTATATGAAAAACATGTTTTTCAATGGCAAAAATCAATGAATATTGTAAATGCACAAACAGTAATATCTCCACATTGCAAGGTGCAATTCTGAAATTTTTTGCTTTTTCCTGCTAATCCTAGCATGATAAAGAAGATTCAAAGAGAGTGAGATGCCAGCTCCTTTCATTCAGTCAGTAGCTTCAAACATTTCTGGTATATGAAAAACATGTTTTTCAATGGCAAAAATCAATGAATATTGTAAATGCACAAACAGTAATATCCCCACATTGCACGGTGCAATTCTGAAATTTTTAGCTTTTTCCTGTTAATCCTAGCATGATAAAGATTCAAAAAGAGTGAGATGCCAGCTCCTTTCATTCAGTCAGTAGCTTCAAACATTTCTGGTATATGAAAAACATGTTTTTCAATGGCAAAAATCAATGAATATTGTAAATGCACAAACAGTAATATCTCCACATTGCAAGGTGCAATTCTGAAATTTTTTGCTTTTTCCTGTTAATCCTAGCATGATAAAGAAGATTCAAAGAGAGTGAGATGCCAGCTCCTTTCATTCAGTCAGTAGCTTCAAACATTTCTGGTATATGAAAAACATGTTTTTCAATGGCAAAAATCAATGAATATTGTAAATGCACAAACAGTAATATCTCCACATTGCAAGGTGCAATTCTGAAATTTTTTGCTTTTTCCTGTTAATCCTAGCATGATAAAGAAGATTCAAAGAGAGTGAGATGCCAGCTCCTTTCATTCAGTCAGTAGCTTCAAACATTTCTGGTATATGAAAAACATGTTTTTCAATGGCAAAAATCAATGAATATTGTAAATGCACAAACAGTAATATCTCCACATTGCAAGGTGCAATTCTGAAATTTTTGCTTTTTCCTGCTAATCCTAGCATGATAAAGAAGATTCAAAGAGAGTGAGATGCCAGCTCCTTTCATTCAGTCAGTAGCTTCAAACATTTCTGGTATATGAAAAACATGTTTTTCAATGGCAAAAATCAATGAATATTGTAAATGCACAAACAGTAATATCTCCACATTGCACGGTGCAATTCTGAAATTTTTAGCTTTTTCCTGTTAATCCTAGCATGATAAAGAAGATTCAAAGAGAGTGAGATGCCAGCTCCTTTCATTCAGTCAGTAGCTTCAAACATTTCTGGTATATGAAAAACATGTTTTTCAATGGCAAAAATCAATGAATATTGTAAATGCACAAACAGTATTATCTCCACATTGCAAGGTGCAATTCTGAAATTCTTTGCTTTTTCCTGTTAATCCTAGCATGATAAAGAAGATTCAAAGAGAGTGAGATGCCAGCTCCTTTCATTCAGTCAGTAGCTTCAAACATTTCTGGTATATGAAAAACATGTTTTTCAATGGCAAAAATCAATGAATATTGTAAATGCACAAACAGTAATATCTCCACATTGCAAGGTGCAATTCTGAAATTTTTTGCTTTTTCCTGTTAATCCTAGCATGATAAAGAAGATTCAAAGAGAGTGAGATGCCAGCTCCTTTCATTCAGTCAGTAGCTTCAAACATTTCTGGTATATGAAAAACATGTTTTTCAATGGCAAAAAATCAATGAATATTGTAAATGCACAAACAGTAATATCTCCACATTGCACGGTGCAATTCTGAAATTTTTAGCTTTTTCCTGTTAATCCTAGCATGATAAAGAAGATTCAAAGAGAGTGAGATGCCAGCTCCTTTCATTCAGTCAGTAGCTTCAAACATTTCTGGTATATGAAAAACATGTTTTTCAATGGCAAAAATCAATGAATATTGTAAATGCACAAACAGTAATATCTCCACATTGCAAGGTGCAATTCTGAAATTTTTTGCTTTTTCCTGCTAATCCTAGCATGATAAAGAAGATTCAAAGAGAGTGAGATGCCAGCTCCTTTCATTCAGTCAGTAGCTTCAAACATTTCTGGTATATGAAAAACATGTTTTTCAATGGCAAAAATCAATGAATATTGTAAATGCACAAACAGTAATATCTCCACATTGCACGGTGCAATTCTGAAATTTTTAGCTTTTTCCTGTTAATCCTAGCATGATAAAGAAGAATCAAAGAGAGTGAGATGCCAGCTCCTTTCATTCAGTCAGTAGCTTCAAACATTTCTGGTATATGAAAAACATGTTTTTCAATGGCAAAAATCAATGAATATTGTAAATGCACAAACAGTAATATCTCCACATTGCAAGGTGCAATTCTGACATTTTTTGCTTTTTCCTGCTAATCCTAGCATGATAAAGAAGATTCAAAGAGAGTGAGATGCCAGCTCCTTTCATTCAGTCAGTAGCTTCAAACATTTCTGGTATATGAAAAACATGTTTTTCAATGGCAAAAATCAATGAATATTGTAAATGCACAAACAGTAATATCTCCACATTGCAAGGTGCAATTCTGAAATTTTTTGCTTTTTCCTGTTAATCCTAGCATGATAAAGAAGATTCAAAGAGAGTGAGATGCCAGCTCCTTTCATTCAGTCAGTAGCTTCAAACATTTCTGGTATATGAAAAACATGTTTTTCAATGGCAAAAATCAATGAATATTGTAAATGCACAAACAGTAATATCTCCACATTGCAAGGTGCAATTCTGAAATTTTTTGCTTTTTCCTGCTAATCCTAGCATGATAAAGAAGATTCAAAGAGAGTGAGATGCCAGCTCCTTTCATTCAGTCAGTAGCTTCAAACATTTCTGGTATATGAAAAACATGTTTTTCAATGGCAAAAATCAATGAATATTGTAAATGCACAAACAGTAATATCTCCACATTGCACGGTGCAATTCTGAAATTTTTAGCTTTTTCCTGTTAATCCTAGCATGATAAAGATTCAAAGAGAGTGAGATGCCAGCTCCTTTCATTCAGTCAGTAGCTTCAAACATTTCTGGTATATGAAAAACATGTTTTTCAATGGCAAAAATCAATGAATATTGTAAATGCACAAACAGTAATATCTCCACATTGCAAGGTGCAATTCTGAAATTTTTTGCTTTTTCCTGTTAATCCTAGCATGATAAAGAAGATTCAAAGAGAGTGAGATGCCAGCTCCTTTCATTCAGTCAGTAGCTTCAAACATTTCTGGTATATGAAAAACATGTTTTTCAATGGCAAAAATCAATGAATATTGTAAATGCACAAACAGTAATATCTCCACATTGCAAGGTGCAATTCTGAAATTTTTTGCTTTTTCCTGCTAATCCTAGCATGATAAAGAAGATTCAAAGAGAGTGAGATGCCAGCTCCTTTCATTCAGTCAGTAGCTTCAAACATTTCTGGTATATGAAAAACATGTTTTTCAATGGCAAAAATCAATGAATATTGTAAATGCACAAACAGTAATATCTCCACATTGCACGGTGCAATTCTGAAATTTTTAGCTTTTTCCTGTTAATCCTAGCATGATAAAGAAGATTCAAAGAGAGTGAGATGCCAGCTCCTTTCATTCAGTCAGTAGCTTCAAACATTTCTGGTATATGAAAAACATGTTTTTCAATGGCAAAAATCAATGAATATTGTAAATGCACAAACAGTAATATCTCCACATTGCAAGGTGCAATTCTGAAATTTTTTGCTTTTTCCTGCTAATCCTAGCATGATAAAGAAGATTCAAAGAGAGTGAGATGCCAGCTCCTTTCATTCAGTCAGTAGCTTCAAACATTTCTGGTATATGAAAAACATGTTTTTCAATGGCAAAAATCAATGAATATTGTAAATGCACAAACAGTAATATCTCCACATTGCACGGTGCAATTCTGAAATTTTTATCTTTTTCCTGTTAATCCTAGCATGATAAAGAAGATTCAAAGAGAGTGAGATGCCAGCTCCTTTCATTCAGTCAGTAGCTTCAAACATTTCTGGTATATGAAAAACATGTTTTTCAATGGCAAAAATCAATGAATATTGTAAATGCACAAACAGTAATATCTCCACATTGCAAGGTGCAATTCTGAAATTCTTTGCTTTTTCCTGTTAATCCTAGCATGATAAAGAAGATTCAAAGAGAGTGAGATGCCAGCTCCTTTCATTCAGTCAGTAGCTTCAAACATTTCTGGTATATGAAAAACATGTTTTTCAATGGCAAAAATCAATGAATATTGTAAATGCACAAACAGTAATATCTCCACATTGCAAGGTGCAATTCTGAAATTTTTTGCTTTTTCCTGTTAATCCTAGCATGATAAAGAAGATTCAAAGAGAGTGAGATGCCAGCTCCTTTCATTCAGTCAGTAGCTTCAAACATTTCTGGTATATGAAAAACATGTTTTTCAATGGCAAAAATCAATGAATATTGTAAATGCACAAACAGTAATATCTCCACATTGCACGGTGCAATTCTGAAATTTTTAGCTTTTTCCTGTTAATCCTAGCATGATAAAGAAGATTCAAAGAGAGTGAGATGCCAGCTCCTTTCATTCAGTCAGTAGCTTCAAACATTTCTGGTATATGAAAAACATGTTTTTCAATGGCAAAAATCAATGAATATTGTAAATGCACAAACAGTAATATCTCCACATTGCAAGGTGCAATTCTGAAATTTTTTGCTTTTTCCTGCTAATCCTAGCATGATAAAGAAGATTCAAAGAGAGTGAGATGCCAGCTCCTTTCATTCAGTCAGTAGCTTCAAACATTTCTGGTATATGAAAAACATGTTTTTCAATGGCAAAAATCAATGAATATTGTAAATGCACAAACAGTAATATCTCCACATTGCACGGTGCAATTCTGAAATTTTTAGCTTTTTCCTGTTAATCCTAGCATGATAAAGAAGATTCAAAGAGAGTGAGATGCCAGCTCCTTTCATTCAGTCAGTAGCTTCAAACATTTCTGGTATATGAAAAACATGTTTTTCAATGGCAAAAATCAATGAATATTGTAAATGCACAAACAGTAATATCTCCACATTGCAAGGTGCAATTCTGAAATTCTTTGCTTTTTCCTGTTAATCCTAGCATGATAAAGAAGATTCAAAGAGAGTGAGATGCCAGCTCCTTTCATTCAGTCAGTAGCTTCAAACATTTCTGGTATATGAAAAACATGTTTTTCAATGGCAAAAATCAATGAATATTGTAAATGCACAAACAGTAATATCTCCACATTGCAAGGTGCAATTCTGAAATTTTTTGCTTTTTCCTGCTAATCCTAGCATGATAAAGAAGATTCAAAGAGAGTGAGATGCCAGCTCCTTTCATTCAGTCAGTAGCTTCAAACATTTCTGGTATATGAAAAACATGTTTTTCAATGGCAAAAATCAATGAATATTGTAAATGCACAAACAGTAATATCTCCACATTGCACGGTGCAATTCTGAAATTTTTAGCTTTTTCCTGTTAATCCTAGCATGATAAAGAAGATTCAAAGAGAGTGAGATGCCAGCTCCTTTCATTCAGTCAGTAGCTTCAAACATTTCTGGTATATGAAAAACATGTTTTTCAATGGCAAAAATCAATGAATATTGTAAATGCACAAACAGTAATATCTCCACATTGCAAGGTGCAATTCTGAAATTTTTTGCTTTTTCCTGCTAATCCTAGCATGATAAAGAAGATTCAAAGAGAGTGAGATGCCAGCTCCTTTCATTCAGTCAGTAGCTTCAAACATTTCTGGTATATGAAAAACATGTTTTTCAATGGCAAAAATCAATGAATATTGTAAATGCACAAACAGTAATATCTCCACATTGCACAGTGCAATTCTGAAATTTTTAGCTTTTTCCTGTTAATCCTAGCATGATAAAGAAGATTCAAAGAGAGTGAGATGCCAGCTCCTTTCATTCAGTCAGTAGCTTCAAACATTTCTGGTATATGAAAAACATGTTTTTCAATGGCAAAAATCAATGAATATTGTAAATGCACAAACAGTAATATCTCCACATTGCAAGGTGCAATTCTGAAATTTTTTGCTTTTTCCTGTTAATCCTAGCATGATAAAGAAGATTCAAAGAGAGTGAGATGCCAGCTCCTTTCATTCAGTCAGTAGCTTCAAACATTTCTGGTATATGAAAAACATGTTTTTCAATGGCAAAAATCAATGAATATTGTAAATGCACAAACAGTAATATCTCCACATTGCAAGGTGCAATTCTGAAATTTTTTGCTTTTTCCTGCTAATCCTAGCATGATAAAGAAGATTCAAAGAGAGTGAGATGCCAGCTCCTTTCATTCAGTCAGTAGCTTCAAACATTTCTGGTATATGAAAAACATGTTTTTCAATGGCAAAAATCAATGAATATTGTAAATGCACAAACAGTAATATCTCCACATTGCACGGTGCAATTCTGAAATTTTTAGCTTTTTCCTGTTAATCCTAGCATGATAAAGAAGATTCAAAGAGAGTGAGATGCCAGCTCCTTTCATTCAGTCAGTAGCTTCAAACATTTCTGGTATATGAAAAACATGTTTTTCAATGGCAAAAATCAATGAATATTGTAAATGCACAAACAGTAATATCTCCACATTGCAAGGTGCAATTCTGAAATTTTTTGCTTTTTCCTGCTAATCCTAGCATGATAAAGAAGATTCAAAGAGAGTGAGATGCCAGCTCCTTTCATTCAGTCAGTAGCTTCAAACATTTCTGGTATATGAAAAACATGTTTTTCAATGGCAAAAATCAATGAATATTGTAAATGCACAAACAGTAATATCTCCACATTGCAAGGTGCAATTCTGAAATTTTTTGCTTTTTCCTGCTAATCCTAGCATGATAAAGAAGATTCAAAGAGAGTGAGATGCCAGCTCCTTTCATTCAGTCAGTAGCTTCAAACATTTCTGGTATATGAAAAACATGTTTTTCAATGGCAAAAATCAATGAATATTGTAAATGCACAAACAGTAATATCTCCACATTGCACGGTGCAATTCTGAAATTTTTAGCTTTTTCCTGTTAATCCTAGCATGATAAAGAAGATTCAAAGAGAGTGAGATGCCAGCTCCTTTCATTCAGTCAGTAGCTTCAAACATTTCTGGTATATGAAAAACATGTTTTTCAATGGCAAAAATCAATGAATATTGTAAATGCACAAACAGTAATATCTCCACATTGCAAGGTGCAATTCTGAAATTTTTTGCTTTTTCCTGCTAATCCTAGCATGATAAAGAAGATTCAAAGAGAGTGAGATGCCAGCTCCTTTCATTCAGTCAGTAGCTTCAAACATTTCTGGTATATGAAAAACATGTTTTTCAATGGCAAAAATCAATGAATATTGTAAATGCACAAACAGTAATATCTCCACATTGCACGGTGCAATTCTGAAATTTTTAGCTTTTTCCTGTTAATCCTAGCATGATAAAGAAGATTCAAAGAGAGTGAGATGCCAGCTCCTTTCATTCAGTCAGTAGCTTCAAACATTTCTGGTATATGAAAAACATGTTTTTCAATGGCAAAAATCAATGAATATTGTAAATGCACAAACAGTAATATCTCCACATTGCAAGGTGCAATTCTGAAATTTTTTGCTTTTTCCTGTTAATCCTAGCATGATAAAGAAGATTCAAAGAGAGTGAGATGCCAGCTACTTTCATTCAGTCAGTAGCTTCAAACATTTCTGGTATATGAAAAACATGTTTTTCAATGGCAAAAATCAATGAATATTGTAAATGCACAAACAGTAATATCTCCACATTGCAAGGTGCAATTCTGAAAATTTTTGCTTTTTCCTGCTAATCCTAGCATGATAAAGAAGATTCAAAGAGAGTGAGATGCCAGCTCCTTTCATTCAGTCAGTAGCTTCAAACATTTCTGGTATATGAAAAACATGTTTTTCAATGGCAAAAATCAATGAATATTGTAAATGCACAAACAGTAATATCTCCACATTGCACGGTGCAATTCTGAAATTTTTAGCTTTTTCCTGTTAATCCTAGCATGATAAAGAAGATTCAAAGAGAGTGAGATGCCAGCTCCTTTCATTCAGTCAGTAGCTTCAAACATTTCTGGTATATGAAAAACATGTTTTTCAATGGCAAAAATCAATGAATATTGTAAATGCACAAACAGTAATATCTCCACATTGCAAGGTGCAATTCTGAAATTTTTTGCTTTTTCCTGTTAATCCCTGCATGATAAAGAAGATTCAAAGAGAGTGAGATGCCAGCTCCTTTCATTCAGTCAGTAGCTTCAAACATTTCTGGTATATGAAAAACATGTTTTTCAATGGCAAAAATCAATGAATATTGTAAATGCACAAACAGTAATTTCTCCGCATTGCAAGGTGCAAGTCTGAAATTTTTTGCTTTTTCCTGCTCCTCTTAGCATGATAAAGAAGATTCAAAGAGAGTGAGATGCCAGCTCCTTTCATTCAGTCAGTAGCTTCAATCATTTCTGGACGTTTTTCAATGGCAAAAATCAATGAATATTGTAAATGCACAAACAGTAATTTCTCCGCATTGCAAGGTGCAATTCTGAAATTTTTTGCTTTTTCCTGCTCCTCTTAGCATGATAAAGAAGATTCAAAGAGAGTGAGATGCCAGCTCCTTTCATTCAGTCAGTAGCTTCAAACATTTCTGGTATATGAATAACATGATGTTTTTCAATGGCAAAAATCAATGAATATTGTAAATGCACAAACAGTAATTTCTCCGCATTGCAAGGTGCAAGTCTGAAATTTTTTGCTTTTTCCTGCTCCTCTTAGCATGATAAAGAAGATTCAAAGAGAGTGAGATGCCAGTTACTTTCATGCAGTCAGTAGCTTCAATCATTTCTGGACGTTTTTCAATGGTAAAAATCAATGAATATTGTAAATGCACAAACAGTAATTTCTCCACATTGCAAGGTGCAATTCTGAAATTTTTTGCTTTTTCCTGCTCCTCTTAGCATGATAAAGAAGATTCAAAGAGAGTGAGATGCCAGCTCCTTTCAGTCAGTAGCTTCAAACATTTCTGGTATATGAATAACATGATGTTTTTCAATGGCAAAAATCAATGAATATTGTAAATGCACAAACAGTAATTTCTCCGCATTGCAAGGTGCAATTCTGAAATTTTTTGCTTTTTCCTGCTCCTCTTAGCATGATAAAGAAGATTCAAAGAGAGTGAGATGCCAGCTCCTTTCATTCAGTCAGTAGCTTCAAACATTTCTGGTATATGAATAACATGATGTTTTTCAATGGCAAAAATCAATGAATATTGTAAATGCACAAACAGTAATTTCTCCGCATTGCAAGGTGCAATTCTGAAATTTTTTGCTTTTTCCTGCTCCTCTTAGCATGATAAAGAAGATTCAAAAAGAGTGAGATGCCAGCTCCTTTCATTCAGTCAGTAGCTTCAATCATTTCTGGATGTTTTTCAATGGCAAAAATCAATGAATATTGTAAATGCACAAACAGTAATTTCTCCGCATTGCAAGGTGCAATTCTGAAATTTTTTGCTTTTTCCTGCTCCTCTTAGCATGATAAAGAAGATTCAAAGAGAGTGAGATGTCAGCTCCTTTCATTCAGTCAGTAGCTTCAAACATTTCTGGTATATGAATAACATGATGTTTTTCAATGGCAAAAATCAATGAATATTGTAAATGCACAAACAGTAATTTCTCCGCATTGCAAGGTGCAATTCTGAAATTTTTTGCTTTTTCCTGCTCCTCTTAGCATGATAAAGAAGATTCAAAGAGAGTGAGATGCCAGCTCCTTTCATTCAGTCAGTAGCTTCAATCATTTCTGGATGTTTTTCAATGGCAAAAATCAATGAATATTGTAAATGCACAAACAGTAATTTCTCCGCATTGCAAGGTGCAATTCTGAAATTTTTTGCTTTTTCCTGCTCCTCTTAGCATGATAAAGAAGATTCAAAGAGAGTGAGATGCCAGCTCCTTTCATTCAGTCAGTAGCTTCAAACATTTCTGGTATATGAATAACATGATGTTTTTCAATGGCAAAAATCAATGAATATTGTAAATGCACAAACAGTAATTTCTCCGCATTGCAAGGTGCAAGTCTGAAATTTTTTTGCTTTTTCCTGCTCCTCTTAGCATGATAAAGAAGATTCAAAGAGAGTGAGATGCCAGCTACTTTCATTCAGTCAGTAGCTTCAATCATTTCTGGACGTTTTTCAATGGTAAAAATCAATGAATATTGTAAATGCACAAACAGTAATTTCTCCACATTGCAAGGTGCAATTCTGAAATTTTTTGCTTTTTCCTGCTCCTCTTAGCATGATAAAGAAGATTCAAAGAGAGTGAGATGCCAGCTCCTTTCATTCAGTCAGTAGCTTCAAACATTTCTGGTATATGAATAACATGGTTTTTCAATGGCAAAAATCAATGAATATTGTAAATGCACAAACAGTAATTTCTCCACATTGCAAGGTGCAATTCTGAAATTTTTTGCTTTTTCCTGCTCCTCTTAGCATGATAAAGAAGATTCAAAGAGAGTGAGATGCCAGCTCCTTTCATTCAGTCAGTAGCTTCAAACATTTCTGGTATATGAATAACATGATGTTTTTCAATGGCAAAAATCAATGAATATTGTAAATGCACAAACAGTAATTTCTCCGCATTGCAAGGTGCAATTCTGAAATTTTTTGCTTTTTCCTGCTCCTCTTAGCATGATAAAGAAGATTCAAAGAGAGTGAGATGCCAGCTCCTTTCATTCAGTCAGTAGCTTCAATCATTTCTGGACATTTTTCAATGGCAAAAATCAATGAATATTGTAAATGCACAAACAGTAATTTCTCCGCATTGCAAGGTGCAATTCTGAAATTTTTTGCTTTTTCCTGCTCCTCTTAGCATGATAAAGAAGATTCAAAGAGAGTGAGATGTCAGCTCCTTTCATTCAGTCAGTAGCTTCAAACATTTCTGGTATATGAATAACATGATGTTTTTCAATGGCTAAAATCAATGAATATTGTAAATGCACAAACAGTAATTTCTCCGCATTGCAAGGTGCAATTCTGAAATTTTTTGCTTTTTCCTGCTCCTCTTAGCATGATAAAGAAGATTCAAAGAGAGTGAGATGCCAGCTCCTTTCATTCAGTCAGTAGCTTCAATCATTTCTGGACGTTTTTCAATGGCAAAAATCAATGAATATTGTAAATGCACAAACAGTAATTTCTCCGCATTGCAAGGTGCAATTCTGAAATTTTTTGCTTTTTCCTGCTCCTCTTAGCATGATAAAGAAGATTCAAAGAGAGTGAGATGCCAGCTCCTTTCATTCAGTCAGTAGCTTCAATCATTTCTGGACGTTTTTCAATGGCAAAAATCAATGAATATTGTAAATGCACAAACAGTAATTTCTCCGCATTGCAAGGTGCAATTCTGAAATTTTTTGCTTTTTCCTGCTCCTCTTAGCATGATAAAGAAGATTCAAAGACAGTGAGATGCCAGCTCCTTTCATTCAGTCAGTAGCTTCAAACATTTCTGGAATATGAATAACATGATGTTTTTCAATGGCAAAAATCAATGAATATTGTAAATGCACAAACAGTAATTTCTCCGCATTGCAAGGTGCAAGTCTGAAATTTTTTGCTTTTTCCTGCTCCTCTTAGCATGATAAAGAAGATTCAAAGAGAGTGAGATGCCAGCTACTTTCATTCAGTCAGTAGCTTCAATCATTTCTGGACGTTTTTCAATGGTAAAAATCAATGAATATTGTAAATGCACAAACAGTAATTTCTCCACATTGCAATGTGCAATTCTAAAATTTTTTGCTTTTTCCTGCTCCTCTTAGCATGATAAAGAAGATTCAAAGAGAGTGAGATGCCAGCTCCTTTCATTCAGTCAGTAGCTTCAAACATTTCTGGTATATGAATAACATGATGTTTTTCAATGGCAAAAATCAATGAATATTGTAAATGCACAAACAGTAATTTCTCCGCATTGCAAGTTGCAATTCTGAAATTTTTTGCTTTTTCCTGCTCCTCTTAGCATGATAAAGAAGATTCAAAGAGAGTGAGATGCCAACTCCTTTCATTCAGTCAGTAGCTTCAAACATTTCTGGTATATGAATAACATGATGTTTTTCAATGGCAAAAATCAATGAATATTGTAAATGCACAAACAGTAATTTCTCCGCATTGCAAGGTGCAATTCTGAAATTTTTTGCTTTTTCCTGCTCCTCTTAGCATGATAGAGAAGATTCAAAGAGAGTGAGGTGCCAGCTCCTTTCATTCAGTCAGTAGCTTCAAACATTTCTGGTATATGAATAACATGTTTTTCAATGGCAAAAATCAATGAATATTGTAAATGCACAAACAGTAATTTCTCCGCATTGCAAGGTGAAATTCTGAAATTTTTTGCTTTTTCCTGCTCCTCTTAGCATGATAAAGAAGATTCAAAGAGAGTGAGATGCCAGCTCCTTTCATTCAGTCAGTAGCTTCAAACATTTCTGGTATATGAATAACATGATGTTTTTCAATGGCAAAAATCAATGAATATTGTAAATGCACAAACAGTAATTTCTCCGCATTGCAAGGTGCAAGTCTGAAATTTTTTGCTTTTTCCTGCTCCTCTTAGCATGATAAAGAAGATTCAAAGAGAGTGAGATGCCAGCTACTTTCATTCAGTCAGTAGCTTCAATCATTTCTGGACGTTTTTCAATGGTAAAAATCAATGAATATTGTGAATGCACAAACAGTAATTTCTCCACATTGCAAGGTGCAATTCTGAAATTTTTTGCTTTTTCCTGCTCCTCTTAGCATGATAAAGAAGATTCAAAGAGAGTGAGATGCCAGCTCCTTTCATTCAGTCAGTAGCTTCAAACATTTCTGGTATATGAATAACATGATGTTTTTCAATGGCAAAAATCAATGAATATTGTAAATGCACAAACAGTAATTTCTCCACATTGCAAGGTGCAATTCTGAAATTTTTTGCTTTTTCCTGCTCCTCTTAGCATGATAAAGAAGATTCAAAGAGAGTGAGATGCCAGCTCCTTTCATTCAGTCAGTAGCTTCAAACATTTCTGGTATATGAATAACATGATGTTTTTCAATGGCAAAAATCAATGAATATTGTAAATGCACAAACAGTAATTTCTCCGCATTGCAAGGTGCAATTCTGAAATTTTTTGCTTTTTCCTGCTCCTCTTAGCATGATAAAGAAGATTCAAATAGAGTGAGATGCCAGCTCCTTTCATTCAGTCAGTAGCTTCAATCATTTCTGGACGTTTTTCAATGGCAAAAATCAATGAATATTGTAAATGCACAAACAGTAATTTCTCGGCATTGCAAGGTGCAATTCTGAAATTTTTTGCTTTTTCCTGCTCCTCTTAGCATGATAAAGAAGATTCAAAGAGATTGAGATGTCAGCTCCTTTCATTCAGTCAGTAGCTTCAAACATTTCTGGTATATGAATAACATGATGTTTTTCAATGGCAAAAATCAATGAATATTGTAAATGCACAAACAGTAATTTCTCCGCATTGCAAGGTGCAATTCTGAAATTTTTTGCTTTTTCCTGCTCCTCTTAGCATGATAAAGAAGATTCAAAGAGAGTGAGATGCCAGCTCCTTTCATTCAGTCAGTAGCTTCAATCATTTCTGGACGTTTTTCAATGGCAAAAATCAATGAATATTGTAAATGCACAAACAGTAATTTCTCCGCATTGCAAGGTGCAATTCTGAAATTTTTTGCTTTTTCCTGCTCCTCTTAGCATGATAAAGAAGATTCAAAGAGAGTGAGATGCCAGCTCCTTTCATTCAGTCAGTAGCTTCAAACATTTCTGGTATATGAATAACATGATGTTTTTCAATGGCAAAAATCAATGAATATTGTAAATGCACAAACAGTAATTTCTCCGCATTGCAAGGTGCAAGTCTGAAATTTTTTGCTTTTTCCTGCTCCTCTTAGCATGATAAAGAAGATTCAAAGAGAGTGAGATGCCAGCTCCTTTCATTCAGTCAGTAGCTTCAATCATTTCTGGATGTTTTTCAATGGCAAAAATCAATGAATATTGTAAATGCACAAACTGTAATTTCTCCGTATTGCAAGGTGCAATTCTGAAATTTTTTGCTTTTTCCTGCTACTCTTAGCATGATAAAGAAGATTCAAAGAGAGTGAGATGCCAGCTCCTTTCATTCAGTCAGTAGCTTCAATCATTTCTGGACGTTTTTCAATGGCAAAAATCAATGAATATTGTAAATGCACAAACAGTAATTTCTCCGCATTGCAAGGTGCAATTCTGAAATTTTTTGCTTTTTCCTGCTCCTCTTAGCATGATAAAGAAGATTCAAAGAGAGTGAGATGACAGCTCCTTTCATTTAGTCAGTACCTTCAATCATTTCTGGACGTTTTTCAATGGCAAAAATCAATGAATATTGTAAATGCACAAACAGTAATTTCTCCGCATTGCAAGGTGCAATTCTGAAATTTTTTGCTTTTTCCCGCTCCTCTTAGCATGATAAAGAAGATTGAAAGAGAGTGAGGTGCCAGCTCCTTTCATTCAGTCAGTAGCTTCAAACATTTCTGGTATATGAATAACATGATGTTTTTCAATGGCAAAAATCAATGAATATTGTAAATGCACAAACAGTAATTTCTCCACATTGCAAGGTGCAATTCTGAAATTTTTTGCTTTTTCCTGCTCCTCTTAGCATGATAAAGAAGATTCAAAGAGAGTGAGATGCCAGCTCCTTTCAGTCAGTAGCTTCAAACATTTCTGGTATATGAATAACATGATGTTTTTCAATGGCAAAAATCAATGAATATTGTAAATGCACAAACAGTAATTTCTCCGCATTGCAAGGTGCAATTCTGAAATTTTTTGCTTTTTCCTGCTCCTCTTAGCATGATAAAGAAGATTCAAAGAGAGTGAGATGCCAGCTCCTTTCATTCAGTCAGTAGCTTCAAACATTTCTGGTATATGAATAACATGATGTTTTTCAATGGCAAAAATCAATGAATATTGTAAATGCACAAACAGTAATTTCTCCGCATTGCAAGGTGCAATTCTGAAATTTTTTGCTTTTTCCTGCTCCTCTTAGCATGATAAAGAAGATTCAAAAAGAGTGAGATGCCAGCTCCTTTCATTCAGTCAGTAGCTTCAATCATTTCTGGATGTTTTTCAATGGCAAAAATCAATGAATATTGTAAATGCACAAACAGTAATTTCTCCGCATTGCAAGGTGCAATTCTGAAATTTTTTGCTTTTTGCTGCTCCTCTTAGCATGATAAAGAAGATTCAAAGAGAGTGAGATGTCAGCTCCTTTCATTCAGTCAGTAGCTTCAAACATTTCTGGTATATGAATAACATGATGTTTTTCAATGGCAAAAATCAATGAATATTGTAAATGCACAAACAGTAATTTCTCCGCATTGCAAGGTGCAATTCTGAAATTTTTTGCTTTTTCCTGCTCCTCTTAGCATGATAAAGAAGATTCAAAGAGAGTGAGATGCCAGCTCCTTTCATTCAGTCAGTAGCTTCAATCATTTCTGGATGTTTTTCAATGGCAAAAATCAATGAATATTGTAAATGCACAAACAGTAATTTCTCCGCATTGCAAGGTGCAATTCTGAAATTTTTTGCTTTTTCCTGCTCCTCTTAGCATGATAAAGAAGATTCAAAGAGAGTGAGATGCCAGCTCCTTTCATTCAGTCAGTAGCTTCAAACATTTCTGGTATATGAATAACATGATGTTTTTCAATGGCAAAAATCAATGAATATTGTAAATGCACAAACAGTAATTTCTCCGCATTGCAAGGTGCAAGTCTGAAATTTTTTTGCTTTTTCCTGCTCCTCTTAGCATGATAAAGAAGATTCAAAGAGAGTGAGATGCCAGCTACTTTCATTCAGTCAGTAGCTTCAATCATTTCTGGACGTTTTTCAATGGTAAAAATCAATGAATATTGTAAATGCACAAACAGTAATTTCTCCACATTGCAAGGTGCAATTCTGAAATTTTTTGCTTTTTCCTGCTCCTCTTAGCATGATAAAGAAGATTCAAAGAGAGTGAGATGCCAGCTCCTTTCATTCAGTCAGTAGCTTCAAACATTTCTGGTATATGAATAACATGGTTTTTCAATGGCAAAAATCAATGAATATTGTAAATGCACAAACAGTAATTTCTCCACATTGCAAGGTGCAATTCTGAAATTTTTTGCTTTTTCCTGCTCCTCTTAGCATGATAAAGAAGATTCAAAGAGAGTGAGATGCCAGCTCCTTTCATTCAGTCAGTAGCTTCAAACATTTCTGGTATATGAATAACATGATGTTTTTCAATGGCAAAAATCAATGAATATTGTAAATGCACAAACAGTAATTTCTCCGCATTGCAAGGTGCAATTCTGAAATTTTTTGCTTTTTCCTGCTCCTCTTAGCATGATAAAGAAGATTCAAAGAGAGTGAGATGCCAGCTCCTTTCATTCAGTCAGTAGCTTCAATCATTTCTGGACGTTTTTCAATGGCAAAAATCAATGAATATTGTAAATGCACAAACAGTAATTTCTCCGCATTGCAAGGTGCAATTCTGAAATTTTTTGCTTTTTCCTGCTCCTCTTAGCATGATAAAGAAGATTCAAAGAGAGTGAGATGTCAGCTCCTTTCATTCAGTCAGTAGCTTCAAACATTTCTGGTATATGAATAACATGATGTTTTTCAATGGCTAAAATCAATGAATATTGTAAATGCACAAACAGTAATTTCTCCGCATTGCAAGGTGCAATTCTGAAATTTTTTGCTTTTTCCTGCTCCTCTTAGCATGATAAAGAAGATTCAAAGAGAGTGAGATGCCAGCTCCTTTCATTCAGTCAGTAGCTTCAATCATTTCTGGACGTTTTTCAATGGCAAAAATCAATGAATATTGTAAATGCACAAACAGTAATTTCTCCGCATTGCAAGGTGCAATTCTGAAATTTTTTGCTTTTTCCTGCTCCTCTTAGCATGATAAAGAAGATTCAAAGAGAGTGAGATGCCAGCTCCTTTCATTCAGTCAGTAGCTTCAATCATTTCTGGACGTTTTTCAATGGTAAAAATCAATGAATATTGTAAATGCACAAACAGTAATTTCTCCACATTGCAATGTGCAATTCTAAAATTTTTTGCTTTTTCCTGCTCCTCTTAGCATGATAAAGAAGATTCAAAGAGAGTGAGATGCCAGCTCCTTTCATTCAGTCAGTAGCTTCAAACATTTCTGGTATATGAATAACATGATGTTTTTCAATGGCAAAAATCAATGAATATTGTAAATGCACAAACAGTAATTTCTCCGCATTGCAAGGTGCAATTCTGAAATTTTTTGCTTTTTCCTGCTCCTCTTAGCATGATAAAGAAGATTCAAAGAGAGTGAGATGCCAACTCCTTTCATTCAGTCAGTAGCTTCAAACATTTCTGGTATATGAATAACATGATGTTTTTCAATGGCAAAAATCCATGAATATTGTAAATGCACAAACAGTAATTTCTCCGCATTGCAAGGTGCAATTCTGAAATTTTTTGCTTTTTCCTGCTCCTCTTAGCATGATAAAGATTCAAAGAGAGTGAGGTGCCAGCTCCTTTCATTCAGTCAGTAGCTTCAAACATTTCTGGTATATGAATAACATGTTTTTCAATGGCAAAAATCAATGAATATTGTAAATGCACAAACAGTAATTTCTCCGCATTGCAAGGTGAAATTCTGAAATTTTTTGCTTTTTCCTGCTCCTCTTAGCATGATAAAGAAGATTCAAAGAGAGTGAGATGCCAGCTCCTTTCATTCAATCAGTAGCTTCAATCATTTCTGGACGTTTTTCAATGGCAAAAATCAATGAATATTGTAAATGCACAAACAGTAATTTCTCCGCATTGCAAGGTGCAAGTCTGAAATTTTTTGCTTTTTCCTGCTCCTCTTAGCATGATAAAGAAGATTCAAAGAGAGTGAGATGCCAGCTCCTTTCATTCAGTCAGTAGCTTCAAACATTTCTGGTATATGAATAACATGATGTTTTTCAATGGCAAAAATCAATGAATATTGTAAATGCACAAACAGTAATTTCTCCGCATTGCAAGGTGCAAGTCTGAAATTTTTTGCTTTTTCCTGCTCCTCTTAGCATGATAAAGAAGATTCAAAGAGAGTGAGATGCCAGCTACTTTCATTCAGTCAGTAGCTTCAATCATTTCTGGACGTTTTTCAATGGTAAAAATCAATGAATATTGTAAATGCACAAACAGTAATTTCTCCACATTGCAAGGTGCAATTCTGAAATTTTTTGCTTTTTCCTGCTCCTCTTAGCATGATAAAGAAGATTCAAAGAGAGTGAGATGCCAGCTCCTTTCATTCAGTCAGTAGCTTCAAACATTTCTGGTATATGAATAACATGATGTTTTTCAATGGCAAAAATCAATGAATATTGTAAATGCACAAACAGTAATTTCTCCACATTGCAAGGTGCAATTCTGAAATTTTTTGCTTTTTCCTGCTCCTCTTAGCATGATAAAGAAGATTCAAAGAGAGTGAGATGCCAGCTCCTTTCATTCAGTCAGTAGCTTCAAACATTTCTGGTATATGAATAACATGATGTTTTTCAATGGCAAAAATCAATGAATATTGTAAATGCACAAACAGTAATTTCTCCGCATTGCAAGGTGCAATTCTGAAATTTTTTGCTTTTTCCTGCTCCTCTTAGCATGATAAAGAAGATTCAAATAGAGTGAGATGCCAGCTCCTTTCATTCAGTCAGTAGCTTCAATCATTTCTGGACGTTTTTCAATGGCAAAAATCAATGAATATTGTAAATGCACAAACAGTAATTTCTCCGCATTGCAAGGTGCAATTCTGAAATTTTTTGCTTTTTCCTGCTCCTCTTAGCATGATAAAGAAGATTCAAAGAGAGTGAGATGTCAGCTCCTTTCATTCAGTCAGTAGCTTCAAACATTTCTGGTATATGAATAACATGATGTTTTTCAATGGCAAAAATCAATGAATATTGTAAATGCACAAACAGTAATTTCTCCGCATTGCAAGGTGCAATTCTGAAATTTTTTGCTTTTTCCTGCTCCTCTTAGCATGATAAAGAAGATTCAAAGAGAGTGAGATGCCAGCTCCTTTCATTCAGTCAGTAGCTTCAATCATTTCTGGACGTTTTTCAATGGCAAAAATCAATGAATATTGTAAATGCACAAACAGTAATTTCTCCGCATTGCAAGGTGCAATTCTGAAATTTTTTGCTTTTTCCTGCTCCTCTTAGCATGATAAAGAAGATTCAAAGAGAGTGAGATGCCAGCTCCTTTCATTCAGTCAGTAGCTTCAAACATTTCTGGTATATGAATAACATGATGTTTTTCAATGGCAAAAATCAATGAATATTGTAAATGCACAAACAGTAATTTCTCCGCATTGCAAGGTGCAAGTCTGAAATTTTTTGCTTTTTCCTGCTCCTCTTAGCATGATAAAGAAGATTCAAAGAGAGTGAGATGCCAGCTCCTTTCATTCAGTCAGTAGCTTCAATCATTTCTGGATGTTTTTCAATGGCAAAAATCAATGAATATTGTAAATGCACAAACTGTAATTTCTCCGTATTGCAAGGTGCAATTCTGAAATTTTTTGCTTTTTCCTGCTACTCTTAGCATGATAAAGAAGATTCAAAGAGAGTGAGATGCCAGCTCCTTTCATTCAGTCAGTAGCTTCAATCATTTCTGGACGTTTTTCAATGGCAAAAATCAATGAATATTGTAAATGCACAAACAGTAATTTCTCCGCATTGCAAGGTGCAATTCTGAAATTTTTTGCTTTTTCCTGCTCCTCTTAGCATGATAAAGAAGATTCAAAGAGAGTGAGATGACAGCTCCTTTCATTTAGTCAGTACCTTCAATCATTTCTGGACGTTTTTCAATGGCAAAAATCAATGAATATTGTAAATGCACAAACAGTAATTTCTCCGCATTGCAAGGTGCAATTCTGAAATTTTTTGCTTTTTCCCGCTCCTCTTAGCATGATAAAGAAGATTGAAAGAGAGTGAGGTGCCAGCTCCTTTCATTCAGTCAGTAGCTTCAAACATTTCTGGTATATGAATAACATGTTTTTCAATGGCAAAAATCAATGAATATTGTAAATGCACAAACAGTAATTTCTCCGCATTGCAAGGTGCAATTCTGAAATTTTTTGATTTTTCCTGCTCCTCTTAGCATGATAAAGAAGATTCAAAGAGAGTGAGATGCCAGCTCCTTTCATTCAGTCAGTAGCTTCAATCATTTCTGGACGTTTTTCAATGGCAAAAATCAATGAATATTGTAAATGCACAAACAGTAATTTCTCCGCATTGCAAGGTGCAATTCTGAAATTTTTTGCTTTTTCCTGCTCCTCTTAGCATGATAAAGAAGATTCAAAGAGAGTGAGATGCCAGCTCCTTTCATTCAGTCAGTAGCTTCAAACATTTCTGGTATATGAATAACATGATGTTTTTCAATGGCAAAAATCAATGAATATTGTAAATGCACAAACAGTAATTTCTCCACATTGCAAGGTGCAATTCTGAAATTTTTTGCTTTTTCCTGCTCCTCTTAGCATGATAAAGAAGATTCAAAGAGAGTGAGATGCCAGCTCCTTTCAGTCAGTAGCTTCAAACATTTCTGGTATATGAATAACATGATGTTTTTCAATGGCAAAAATCAATGAATATTGTAAATGCACAAACAGTAATTTCTCCGCATTGCAAGGTGCAATTCTGAAATTTTTTGCTTTTTCCTGCTCCTCTTAGCATGATAAAGAAGATTCAAAGAGAGTGAGATGCCAGCTCCTTTCATTCAGTCAGTAGCTTCAAACATTTCTGGTATATGAATAACATGATGTTTTTCAATGGCAAAAATCAATGAATATTGTAAATGCACAAACAGTAATTTCTCCGCATTGCAAGGTGCAATTCTGAAATTTTTTGCTTTTTCCTGCTCCTCTTAGCATGATAAAGAAGATTCAAAAAGAGTGAGATGCCAGCTCCTTTCATTCAGTCAGTAGCTTCAATCATTTCTGGATGTTTTTCAATGGCAAAAATCAATGAATATTGTAAATGCACAAACAGTAATTTCTCCGCATTGCAAGGTGCAATTCTGAAATTTTTTGCTTTTTCCTGCTCCTCTTAGCATGATAAAGAAGATTCAAAGAGAGTGAGATGTCAGCTCCTTTCATTCAGTCAGTAGCTTCAAACATTTCTGGTATATGAATAACATGATGTTTTTCAATGGCAAAAATCAATGAATATTGTAAATGCACAAACAGTAATTTCTCCGCATTGCAAGGTGCAATTCTGAAATTTTTTGCTTTTTCCTGCTCCTCTTAGCATGATAAAGAAGATTCAAAGAGAGTGAGATGCCAGCTCCTTTCATTCAGTCAGTAGCTTCAATCATTTCTGGATGTTTTTCAATGGCAAAAATCAATGAATATTGTAAATGCACAAACAGTAATTTCTCCGCATTGCAAGGTGCAATTCTGAAATTTTTTGCTTTTTCCTGCTCCTCTTAGCATGATAAAGAAGATTCAAAGAGAGTGAGATGCCAGCTCCTTTCATTCAGTCAGTAGCTTCAAACATTTCTGGTATATGAATAACATGATGTTTTTCAATGGCAAAAATCAATGAATATTGTAAATGCACAAACAGTAATTTCTCCGCATTGCAAGGTGCAAGTCTGAAATTTTTTTGCTTTTTCCTGCTCCTCTTAGCATGATAAAGAAGATTCAAAGAGAGTGAGATGCCAGCTACTTTCATTCAGTCAGTAGCTTCAATCATTTCTGGACGTTTTTCAATGGTAAAAATCAATGAATATTGTAAATGCACAAACAGTAATTTCTCCACATTGCAAGGTGCAATTCTGAAATTTTTTGCTTTTTCCTGCTCCTCTTAGCATGATAAAGAAGATTCAAAGAGAGTGAGATGTCAGCTCCTTTCATTCAGTCAGTAGCTTCAAACATTTCTGGTATATGAATAACATGGTTTTTCAATGGCAAAAATCAATGAATATTGTAAATGCACAAACAGTAATTTCTCCACATTGCAAGGTGCAATTCTGAAATTTTTTGCTTTTTCCTGCTCCTCTTAGCATGATAAAGAAGATTCAAAGAGAGTGAGATGCCAGCTCCTTTCATTCAGTCAGTAGCTTCAAACATTTCTGGTATATGAATAACATGATGTTTTTCAATGGCAAAAATCAATGAATATTGTAAATGCACAAACAGTAATTTCTCCGCATTGCAAGGTGCAATTCTGAAATTTTTTGCTTTTTCCTGCTCCTCTTAGCATGATAAAGAAGATTCAAAGAGAGTGAGATGCCAGCTCCTTTCATTCAGTCAGTAGCTTCAATCATTTCTGGACGTTTTTCAATGGCAAAAATCAATGAATATTGTAAATGCACAAACAGTAATTTCTCCGCATTGCAAGGTGCAATTCTGAAATTTTTTGCTTTTTCCTGCTCCTCTTAGCATGATAAAGAAGATTCAAAGAGAGTGAGATGTCAGCTCCTTTCATTCAGTCAGTAGCTTCAAACATTTCTGGTATATGAATAACATGATGTTTTTCAATGGCTAAAATCAATGAATATTGTAAATGCACAAACAGTAATTTCTCCGCATTGCAAGGTGCAATTCTGAAATTTTTTGCTTTTTCCTGCTCCTCTTAGCATGATAAAGAAGATTCAAAGAGAGTGAGATGCCAGCTCCTTTCATTCAGTCAGTAGCTTCAATCATTTCTGGACGTTTTTCAATTGCAAAAATCAATGAATATTGTAAATGCACAAACAGTAATTTCTCCGCATTGCAAGGTGCAATTCTGAAATTTTTTGCTTTTTCCTGCTCCTCTTAGCATGATAAAGAAGATTCAAAGAGAGTGAGATGCCAGCTCCTTTCATTCAGTCAGTAGCTTCAATCATTTCTGGACGTTTTTCAATGGCAAAAATCAATGAATATTGTAAATGCACAAACAGTAATTTCTCCGCATTGCAAGGTGCAATTCTGAAATTTTTTGCTTTTTCCTGCTCCTCTTAGCATGATAAAGAAGATTCAAAGAGAGTGAGATGCCAGCTCCTTTCATTCAGTCAGTAGCTTCAAACATTTCTGGAATATGAATAACATGATGTTTTTCAATGGCAAAAATCAATGAATATTGTAAATGCACAAACAGTAATTTCTCCGCATTGCAAGGTGCAAGTCTGAAATTTTTTGCTTTTTCCTGCTCCTCTTAGCATGATAAAGAAGATTCAGAGAGTGAGATGCCAGCTACTTTCATTCAGTCAGTAGCTTCAATCATTTCTGGACGTTTTTCAATGGTAAAAATCAATGAATATTGTAAATGCACAAACAGTAATTTCTCCACATTGCAATGTGCAATTCTAAAATTTTTTGCTTTTTCCTGCTCCTCTTAGCATGATAAAGAAGATTCAAAGAGAGTGAGATGCCAGCTCCTTTCATTCAGTCAGTAGCTTCAAACATTTCTGGTATATGAATAACATGATGTTTTTCAATGGCAAAAATCAATGAATATTGTAAATGCACAAACAGTAATTTCTCCGCATTGCAAGGTGCAATTCTGAAATTTTTTGCTTTTTCCTGCTCCTCTTAGCATGATAAAGAAGATTCAAAGAGAGTGAGATGCCAACTCCTTTCATTCAGTCAGTAGCTTCAAACATTTCTGGTATATGAATAACATGATGTTTTTCAATGGCAAAAATCAATGAATATTGTAAATGCACAAACAGTAATTTCTCCGCATTGCAAGGTGCAATTCTGAAATTTTTTGCTTTTTCCTGCTCCTCTTAGCATGATAGAGAAGATTCAAAGAGAGTGAGGTGCCAGCTCCTTTCATTCAGTCAGTAGCTTCAAACATTTCTGGTATATGAATAACATGTTTTTCAATGGCAAAAATCAATGAATATTGTAAATGCACAAACAGTAATTTCTCCGCATTGCAAGGTGAAATTCTGAAATTTTTTGCTTTTTCCTGCTCCTCTTAGCATGATAAAGAAGATTCAAAGAGAGTGAGATGCCAGCTCCTTTCATTCAATCAGTAGCTTCAATCATTTCTGGACGTTTTTCAATGGCAAAAATCAATGAATATTGTAAATGCACAAACAGTAATTTCTCCGCATTGCAAGGTGCAAGTCTGAAATTTTTTGCTTTTTCCTGCTCCTCTTAGCATGATAAAGAAGATTCAAAGAGAGTGAGATGCCAGCTCCTTTCATTCAGTCAGTAGCTTCAAACATTTCTGGTATATGAATAACATGATGTTTTTCAATGGCAAAAATCAATGAATATTGTAAATGCACAAACAGTAATTTCTCCGCATTGCAAGGTGCAAGTCTGAAATTTTTTGCTTTTTCCTGCTCCTCTTAGCATGATAAAGAAGATTCAAAGAGAGTGAGATGCCAGCTCCTTTCATTCAGTCAGTAGCTTCAATCATTTCTGGATGTTTTTCAATGGCAAAAATCAATGAATATTGTAAATGCACAAACTGTAATTTCTCCGTATTGCAAGGTGCAATTCTGAAATTTTTTGCTTTTTCCTGCTACTCTTAGCATGATAAAGAAGATTCAAAGAGAGTGAGATGCCAGCTCCTTTCATTCAGTCAGTAGCTTCAATCATTTCTGGACGTTTTTCAATGGCAAAAATCAATGAATATTGTAAATGCACAAACAGTAATTTCTCCGCATTGCAAGGTGCAATTCTGAAATTTTTTGCTTTTTCCTGCTCCTCTTAGCATGATAAAGAAGATTCAAAGAGAGTGAGATGACAGCTCCTTTCATTTAGTCAGTACCTTCAATCATTTCTGGACGTTTTTCAATGGCAAAAATCAATGAATATTGTAAATGCACAAACAGTAATTTCTCCGCATTGCAAGGTGCAATTCTGAAATTTTTTGCTTTTTCCCGCTCCTCTTAGCATGATAAAGAAGATTGAAAGAGAGTGAGGTGCCAGCTCCTTTCATTCAGTCAGTAGCTTCAAACATTTCTGGTATATGAATAACATGTTTTTCAATGGCAAAAATCAATGAATATTGTAAATGCACAAACAGTAATTTCTCCGCATTGCAAGGTGCAATTCTGAAATTTTTTGATTTTTCCTGCTCCTCTTAGCATGATAAAGAAGATTCAAAGAGAGTGAGATGCCAGCTCCTTTCATTCAGTCAGTAGCTTCAATCATTTCTGGACGTTTTTCAATGGCAAAAATCAATGAATATTGTAAATGCACAAACAGTAATTTCTCCGCATTGCAAGGTGCAATTCTGAAATTTTTTGCTTTTTCCTGCTCCTCTTAGCATGATAAAGAAGATTCAAAGAGAGTGAGATGCCAGCTCCTTTCATTCAGTCAGTAGCTTCAAACATTTCTGGTATATGAATAACATGATGTTTTTCAATGGCAAAAATCAATGAATATTGTAAATGCACAAACAGTAATTTCTCCACATTGCAAGGTGCAATTCTGAAATTTTTTGCTTTTTCCTGCTCCTCTTAGCATGATAAAGAAGATTCAAAGAGAGTGAGATGCCAGCTCCTTTCAGTCAGTAGCTTCAAACATTTCTGGTATATGAATAACATGATGTTTTTCAATGGCAAAAATCAATGAATATTGTAAATGCACAAACAGTAATTTCTCCGCATTGCAAGGTGCAATTCTGAAATTTTTTGCTTTTTCCTGCTCCTCTTAGCATGATAAAGAAGATTCAAAGAGAGTGAGATGCCAGCTCCTTTCATTCAGTCAGTAGCTTCAAACATTTCTGGTATATGAATAACATGATGTTTTTCAATGGCAAAAATCAATGAATATTGTAAATGCACAAACAGTAATTTCTCCGCATTGCAAGGTGCAATTCTGAAATTTTTTGCTTTTTCCTGCTCCTCTTAGCATGATAAAGAAGATTCAAAAAGAGTGAGATGCCAGCTCCTTTCATTCAGTCAGTAGCTTCAATCATTTCTGGATGTTTTTCAATGGCAAAAATCAATGAATATTGTAAATGCACAAACAGTAATTTCTCCGCATTGCAAGGTGCAATTCTGAAATTTTTTGCTTTTTCCTGCTCCTCTTAGCATGATAAAGAAGATTCAAAGAGAGTGAGATGTCAGCTCCTTTCATTCAGTCAGTAGCTTCAAACATTTCTGGTATATGAATAACATGATGTTTTTCAATGGCAAAAATCAATGAATATTGTAAATGCACAAACAGTAATTTCTCCGCATTGCAAGGTGCAATTCTGAAATTTTTTGCTTTTTCCTGCTCCTCTTAGCATGATAAAGAAGATTCAAAGAGAGTGAGATGCCAGCTCCTTTCATTCAGTCAGTAGCTTCAATCATTTCTGGATGTTTTTCAATGGCAAAAATCAATGAATATTGTAAATGCACAAACAGTAATTTCTCCGCATTGCAAGGTGCAATTCTGAAATTTTTTGCTTTTTCCTGCTCCTCTTAGCATGATAAAGAAGATTCAAAGAGAGTGAGATGCCAGCTCCTTTCATTCAGTCAGTAGCTTCAAACATTTCTGGTATATGAATAACATGATGTTTTTCAATGGCAAAAATCAATGAATATTGTAAATGCACAAACAGTAATTTCTCCGCATTGCAAGGTGCAAGTCTGAAATTTTTTTGCTTTTTCCTGCTCCTCTTAGCATGATAAAGAAGATTCAAAGAGAGTGAGATGCCAGCTACTTTCATTCAGTCAGTAGCTTCAATCATTTCTGGACGTTTTTCAATGGTAAAAATCAATGAATATTGTAAATGCACAAACAGTAATTTCTCCACATTGCAAGGTGCAATTCTGAAATTTTTTGCTTTTTCCTGCTCCTCTTAGCATGATAAAGAAGATTCAAAGAGAGTGAGATGTCAGCTCCTTTCATTCAGTCAGTAGCTTCAAACATTTCTGGTATATGAATAACATGGTTTTTCAATGGCAAAAATCAATGAATATTGTAAATGCACAAACAGTAATTTCTCCACATTGCAAGGTGCAATTCTGAAATTTTTTGCTTTTTCCTGCTCCTCTTAGCATGATAAAGAAGATTCAAAGAGAGTGAGATGCCAGCTCCTTTCATTCAGTCAGTAGCTTCAAACATTTCTGGTATATGAATAACATGATGTTTTTCAATGGCAAAAATCAATGAATATTGTAAATGCACAAACAGTAATTTCTCCGCATTGCAAGGTGCAATTCTGAAATTTTTTGCTTTTTCCTGCTCCTCTTAGCATGATAAAGAAGATTCAAAGAGAGTGAGATGCCAGCTCCTTTCATTCAGTCAGTAGCTTCAATCATTTCTGGACGTTTTTCAATGGCAAAAATCAATGAATATTGTAAATGCACAAACAGTAATTTCTCCGCATTGCAAGGTGCAATTCTGAAATTTTTTGCTTTTTCCTGCTCCTCTTAGCATGATAAAGAAGATTCAAAGAGAGTGAGATGTCAGCTCCTTTCATTCAGTCAGTAGCTTCAAACATTTCTGGTATATGAATAACATGATGTTTTTCAATGGCTAAAATCAATGAATATTGTAAATGCACAAACAGTAATTTCTCCGCATTGCAAGGTGCAATTCTGAAATTTTTTGCTTTTTCCTGCTCCTCTTAGCATGATAAAGAAGATTCAAAGAGAGTGAGATGCCAGCTCCTTTCATTCAGTCAGTAGCTTCAATCATTTCTGGACGTTTTTCAATTGCAAAAATCAATGAATATTGTAAATGCACAAACAGTAATTTCTCCGCATTGCAAGGTGCAATTCTGAAATTTTTTGCTTTTTCCTGCTCCTCTTAGCATGATAAAGAAGATTCAAAGAGAGTGAGATGCCAGCTCCTTTCATTCAGTCAGTAGCTTCAATCATTTCTGGACGTTTTTCAATGGCAAAAATCAATGAATATTGTAAATGCACAAACAGTAATTTCTCCGCATTGCAAGGTGCAATTCTGAAATTTTTTGCTTTTTCCTGCTCCTCTTAGCATGATAAAGAAGATTCAAAGAGAGTGAGATGCCAGCTCCTTTCATTCAGTCAGTAGCTTCAAACATTTCTGGAATATGAATAACATGATGTTTTTCAATGGCAAAAATCAATGAATATTGTAAATGCACAAACAGTAATTTCTCCGCATTGCAAGGTGCAAGTCTGAAATTTTTTGCTTTTTCCTGCTCCTCTTAGCATGATAAAGAAGATTCAAAGAGTGAGATGCCAGCTACTTTCATTCAGTCAGTAGCTTCAATCATTTCTGGACGTTTTTCAATGGTAAAAATCAATGAATATTGTAAATGCACAAACAGTAATTTCTCCACATTGCAATGTGCAATTCTAAAATTTTTTGCTTTTTCCTGCTCCTCTTAGCATGATAAAGAAGATTCAAAGAGAGTGAGATGCCAGCTCCTTTCATTCAGTCAGTAGCTTCAAACATTTCTGGTATATGAATAACATGATGTTTTTCAATGGCAAAAATCAATGAATATTGTAAATGCACAAACAGTAATTTCTCCGCATTGCAAGGTGCAATTCTGAAATTTTTTGCTTTTTCCTGCTCCTCTTAGCATGATAAAGAAGATTCAAAGAGAGTGAGATGCCAACTCCTTTCATTCAGTCAGTAGCTTCAAACATTTCTGGTATATGAATAACATGATGTTTTTCAATGGCAAAAATCAATGAATATTGTAAATGCACAAACAGTAATTTCTCCGCATTGCAAGGTGCAATTCTGAAATTTTTTGCTTTTTCCTGCTCCTCTTAGCATGATAGAGAAGATTCAAAGAGAGTGAGGTGCCAGCTCCTTTCATTCAGTCAGTAGCTTCAAACATTTCTGGTATATGAATAACATGTTTTTCAATGGCAAAAATCAATGAATATTGTAAATGCACAAACAGTAATTTCTCCGCATTGCAAGGTGAAATTCTGAAATTTTTTGCTTTTTCCTGCTCCTCTTAGCATGATAAAGAAGATTCAAAGAGAGTGAGATGCCAGCTCCTTTCATTCAATCAGTAGCTTCAATCATTTCTGGACGTTTTTCAATGGCAAAAATCAATGAATATTGTAAATGCACAAACAGTAATTTCTCCGCATTGCAAGGTGCAAGTCTGAAATTTTTTGCTTTTTCCTGCTCCTCTTAGCATGATAAAGAAGATTCAAAGAGAGTGAGATGCCAGCTCCTTTCATTCAGTCAGTAGCTTCAAACATTTCTGGTATATGAATAACATGATGTTTTTCAATGGCAAAAATCAATGAATATTGTAAATGCACAAACAGTAATTTCTCCGCATTGCAAGGTGCAAGTCTGAAATTTTTTGCTTTTTCCTGCTCCTCTTAGCATGATAAAGAAGATTCAAAGAGAGTGAGATGCCAGCTACTTTCATTCAGTCAGTAGCTTCAATCATTTCTGGACGTTTTTCAATGGTAAAAATCAATGAATATTGTAAATGCACAAACAGTAATTTCTCCACATTGCAAGGTGCAATTCTGAAATTTTTTGCTTTTTCCTGCTCCTCTTAGCATGATAAAGAAGATTCAAAGAGAGTGAGATGCCAGCTCCTTTCATTCAGTCAGTAGCTTCAAACATTTCTGGTATATGAATAACATGATGTTTTTCAATGGCAAAAATCAATGAATATTGTAAATGCACAAACAGTAATTTCTCCACATTGCAAGGTGCAATTCTGAAATTTTTTGCTTTTTCCTGCTCCTCTTAGCATGATAAAGAAGATTCAAAGAGAGTGAGATGCCAGCTCCTTTCATTCAGTCAGTAGCTTCAAACATTTCTGGTATATGAATAACATGATGTTTTTCAATGGCAAAAATCAATGAATATTGTAAATGCACAAACAGTAATTTCTCCGCATTGCAAGGTGCAATTCTGAAATTTTTTGCTTTTTCCTGCTCCTCTTAGCATGATAAAGAAGATTCAAATAGAGTGAGATGCCAGCTCCTTTCATTCAGTCAGTAGCTTCAATCATTTCTGGACGTTTTTCAATGGCAAAAATCAATGAATATTGTAAATGCACAAACAGTAATTTCTCCGCATTGCAAGGTGCAATTCTGAAATTTTTTGCTTTTTCCTGCTCCTCTTAGCATGATAAAGAAGATTCAAAGAGAGTGAGATGTCAGCTCCTTTCATTCAGTCAGTAGCTTCAAACATTTCTGGTATATGAATAACATGATGTTTTTCAATGGCAAAAATCAATGAATATTGTAAATGCACAAACAGTAATTTCTCCGCATTGCAAGGTGCAATTCTGAAATTTTTTGCTTTTTCCTGCTCCTCTTAGCATGATAAAGAAGATTCAAAGAGAGTGAGATGCCAGCTCCTTTCATTCAGTCAGTAGCTTCAATCATTTCTGGACGTTTTTCAATGGCAAAAATCAATGAATATTGTAAATGCACAAACAGTAATTTCTCCGCATTGCAAGGTGCAATTCTGAAATTTTTTGCTTTTTCCTGCTCCTCTTAGCATGATAAAGAAGATTCAAAGAGAGTGAGATGCCAGCTCCTTTCATTCAGTCAGTAGCTTCAAACATTTCTGGTATATGAATAACATGATGTTTTTCAATGGCAAAAATCAATGAATATTGTAAATGCACAAACAGTAATTTCTCCGCATTGCAAGGTGCAAGTCTGAAATTTTTTGCTTTTTCCTGCTCCTCTTAGCATGATAAAGAAGATTCAAAGAGAGTGAGATGCCAGCTCCTTTCATTCAGTCAGTAGCTTCAATCATTTCTGGAAGTTTTTCAATGGCAAAAATCAATGAATATTGTAAATGCACAAACTGTAATTTCTCCGTATTGCAAGGTGCAATTCTGAAATTTTTTGCTTTTTCCTGCTACTCTTAGCATGATAAAGAAGATTCAAAGAGAGTGAGATGCCAGCTCCTTTCATTCAGTCAGTAGCTTCAATCATTTCTGGACGTTTTTCAATGGCAAAAATCAATGAATATTGTAAATGCACAAACAGTAATTTCTCCGCATTGCAAGGTGCAATTCTGAAATTTTTTGCTTTTTCCTGCTCCTCTTAGCATGATAAAGAAGATTCAAAGAGAGTGAGATGACAGCTCCTTTCATTTAGTCAGTACCTTCAATCATTTCTGGACGTTTTTCAATGGCAAAAATCAATGAATATTGTAAATGCACAAACAGTAATTTCTCCGCATTGCAAGGTGCAATTCTGAAATTTTTTGCTTTTTCCCGCTCCTCTTAGCATGATAAAGAAGATTGAAAGAGAGTGAGGTGCCAGCTCCTTTCATTCAGTCAGTAGCTTCAAACATTTCTGGTATATGAATAACATGTTTTTCAATGGCAAAAATCAATGAATATTGTAAATGCACAAACAGTAATTTCTCCGCATTGCAAGGTGCAATTCTGAAATTTTTTGATTTTTCCTGCTCCTCTTAGCATGATAAAGAAGATTCAAAGAGAGTGAGATGCCAGCTCCTTTCATTCAGTCAGTAGCTTCAATCATTTCTGGACGTTTTTCAATGGCAAAAATCAATGAATATTGTAAATGCACAAACAGTAATTTCTCCGCATTGCAAGGTGCAATTCTGAAATTTTTTGCTTTTTCCTGCTCCTCTTAGCATGATAAAGAAGATTCAAAGAGAGTGAGATGCCAGCTCCTTTCATTCAGTCAGTAGCTTCAAACATTTCTGGTATATGAATAACATGATGTTTTTCAATGGCAAAAATCAATGAATATTGTAAATGCACAAACAGTAATTTCTCCACATTGCAAGGTGCAATTCTGAAATTTTTTGCTTTTTCCTGCTCCTCTTAGCATGATAAAGAAGATTCAAAGAGAGTGAGATGCCAGCTCCTTTCAGTCAGTAGCTTCAAACATTTCTGGTATATGAATAACATGATGTTTTTCAATGGCAAAAATCAATGAATATTGTAAATGCACAAACAGTAATTTCTCCGCATTGCAAGGTGCAATTCTGAAATTTTTTGCTTTTTCCTGCTCCTCTTAGCATGATAAAGAAGATTCAAAGAGAGTGAGATGCCAGCTCCTTTCATTCAGTCAGTAGCTTCAAACATTTCTGGTATATGAATAACATGATGTTTTTCAATGGCAAAAATCAATGAATATTGTAAATGCACAAACAGTAATTTCTCCGCATTGCAAGGTGCAATTCTGAAATTTTTTGCTTTTTCCTGCTCCTCTTAGCATGATAAAGAAGATTCAAAAAGAGTGAGATGCCAGCTCCTTTCATTCAGTCAGTAGCTTCAATCATTTCTGGATGTTTTTCAATGGCAAAAATCAATGAATATTGTAAATGCACAAACAGTAATTTCTCCGCATTGCAAGGTGCAATTCTGAAATTTTTTGCTTTTTCCTGCTCCTCTTAGCATGATAAAGAAGATTCAAAGAGAGTGAGATGTCAGCTCCTTTCATTCAGTCAGTAGCTTCAAACATTTCTGGTATATGAATAACATGATGTTTTTCAATGGCAAAAATCAATGAATATTGTAAATGCACAAACAGTAATTTCTCCGCATTGCAAGGTGCAATTCTGAAATTTTTTGCTTTTTCCTGCTCCTCTTAGCATGATAAAGAAGATTCAAAGAGAGTGAGATGCCAGCTCCTTTCATTCAGTCAGTAGCTTCAATCATTTCTGGATGTTTTTCAATGGCAAAAATCAATGAATATTGTAAATGCACAAACAGTAATTTCTCCGCATTGCAAGGTGCAATTCTGAAATTTTTTGCTTTTTCCTGCTCCTCTTAGCATGATAAAGAAGATTCAAAGAGAGTGAGATGCCAGCTCCTTTCATTCAGTCAGTAGCTTCAAACATTTCTGGTATATGAATAACATGATGTTTTTCAATGGCAAAAATCAATGAATATTGTAAATGCACAAACAGTAATTTCTCCGCATTGCAAGGTGCAAGTCTGAAATTTTTTTGCTTTTTCCTGCTCCTCTTAGCATGATAAAGAAGATTCAAAGAGAGTGAGATGCCAGCTACTTTCATTCAGTCAGTAGCTTCAATCATTTCTGGACGTTTTTCAATGGTAAAAATCAATGAATATTGTAAATGCACAAACAGTAATTTCTCCACATTGCAAGGTGCAATTCTGAAATTTTTTGCTTTTTCCTGCTCCTCTTAGCATGATAAAGAAGATTCAAAGAGAGTGAGATGCCAGCTCCTTTCATTCAGTCAGTAGCTTCAAACATTTCTGGTATATGAATAACATGGTTTTTCAATGGCAAAAATCAATGAATATTGTAAATGCACAAACAGTAATTTCTCCACATTGCAAGGTGCAATTCTGAAATTTTTTGCTTTTTCCTGCTCCTCTTAGCATGATAAAGAAGATTCAAAGAGAGTGAGATGCCAGCTCCTTTCATTCAGTCAGTAGCTTCAAACATTTCTGGTATATGAATAACATGATGTTTTTCAATGGCAAAAATCAATGAATATTGTAAATGCACAAACAGTAATTTCTCCGCATTGCAAGGTGCAATTCTGAAATTTTTTGCTTTTTCCTGCTCCTCTTAGCATGATAAAGAAGATTCAAAGAGAGTGAGATGCCAGCTCCTTTCATTCAGTCAGTAGCTTCAATCATTTCTGGACGTTTTTCAATGGCAAAAATCAATGAATATTGTAAATGCACAAACAGTAATTTCTCCGCATTGCAAGGTGCAATTCTGAAATTTTTTGCTTTTTCCTGCTCCTCTTAGCATGATAAAGAAGATTCAAAGAGAGTGAGATGTCAGCTCCTTTCATTCAGTCAGTAGCTTCAAACATTTCTGGTATATGAATAACATGATGTTTTTCAATGGCTAAAATCAATGAATATTGTAAATGCACAAACAGTAATTTCTCCGCATTGCAAGGTGCAATTCTGAAATTTTTTGCTTTTTCCTGCTCCTCTTAGCATGATAAAGAAGATTCAAAGAGAGTGAGATGCCAGCTCCTTTCATTCAGTCAGTAGCTTCAATCATTTCTGGACGTTTTTCAATTGCAAAAATCAATGAATATTGTAAATGCACAAACAGTAATTTCTCCGCATTGCAAGGTGCAATTCTGAAATTTTTTGCTTTTTCCTGCTCCTCTTAGCATGATAAAGAAGATTCAAAGAGAGTGAGATGCCAGCTCCTTTCATTCAGTCAGTAGCTTCAATCATTTCTGGACGTTTTTCAATGGCAAAAATCAATGAATATTGTAAATGCACAAACAGTAATTTCTCCGCATTGCAAGGTGCAATTCTGAAATTTTTTGCTTTTTCCTGCTCCTCTTAGCATGATAAAGAAGATTCAAAGAGAGTGAGATGCCAGCTCCTTTCATTCAGTCAGTAGCTTCAAACATTTCTGGAATATGAATAACATGATGTTTTTCAATGGCAAAAATCAATGAATATTGTAAATGCACAAACAGTAATTTCTCCGCATTGCAAGGTGCAAGTCTGAAATTTTTTGCTTTTTCCTGCTCCTCTTAGCATGATAAAGAAGATTCAAAGAGTGAGATGCCAGCTACTTTCATTCAGTCAGTAGCTTCAATCATTTCTGGACGTTTTTCAATGGTAAAAATCAATGAATATTGTAAATGCACAAACAGTAATTTCTCCACATTGCAATGTGCAATTCTAAAATTTTTTGCTTTTTCCTGCTCCTCTTAGCATGATAAAGAAGATTCAAAGAGAGTGAGATGCCAGCTCCTTTCATTCAGTCAGTAGCTTCAAACATTTCTGGTATATGAATAACATGATGTTTTTCAATGGCAAAAATCAATGAATATTGTAAATGCACAAACAGTAATTTCTCCGCATTGCAAGGTGCAATTCTGAAATTTTTTGCTTTTTCCTGCTCCTCTTAGCATGATAAAGAAGATTCAAAGAGAGTGAGATGCCAACTCCTTTCATTCAGTCAGTAGCTTCAAACATTTCTGGTATATGAATAACATGATGTTTTTCAATGGCAAAAATCAATGAATATTGTAAATGCACAAACAGTAATTTCTCCGCATTGCAAGGTGCAATTCTGAAATTTTTTGCTTTTTCCTGCTCCTCTTAGCATGATAGAGAAGATTCAAAGAGAGTGAGGTGCCAGCTCCTTTCATTCAGTCAGTAGCTTCAAACATTTCTGGTATATGAATAACATGTTTTTCAATGGCAAAAATCAATGAATATTGTAAATGCACAAACAGTAATTTCTCCGCATTGCAAGGTGAAATTCTGAAATTTTTTGCTTTTTCCTGCTCCTCTTAGCATGATAAAGAAGATTCAAAGAGAGTGAGATGCCAGCTCCTTTCATTCAATCAGTAGCTTCAATCATTTCTGGACGTTTTTCAATGGCAAAAATCAATGAATATTGTAAATGCACAAACAGTAATTTCTCCGCATTGCAAGGTGCAAGTCTGAAATTTTTTGCTTTTTCCTGCTCCTCTTAGCATGATAAAGAAGATTCAAAGAGAGTGAGATGCCAGCTCCTTTCATTCAGTCAGTAGCTTCAAACATTTCTGGTATATGAATAACATGATGTTTTTCAATGGCAAAAATCAATGAATATTGTAAATGCACAAACAGTAATTTCTCCGCATTGCAAGGTGCAAGTCTGAAATTTTTTGCTTTTTCCTGCTCCTCTTAGCATGATAAAGAAGATTCAAAGAGAGTGAGATGCCAGCTACTTTCATTCAGTCAGTAGCTTCAATCATTTCTGGACGTTTTTCAATGGTAAAAATCAATGAATATTGTAAATGCACAAACAGTAATTTCTCCACATTGCAAGGTGCAATTCTGAAATTTTTTGCTTTTTCCTGCTCCTCTTAGCATGATAAAGAAGATTCAAAGAGAGTGAGATGCCAGCTCCTTTCATTCAGTCAGTAGCTTCAAACATTTCTGGTATATGAATAACATGATGTTTTTCAATGGCAAAAATCAATGAATATTGTAAATGCACAAACAGTAATTTCTCCACATTGCAAGGTGCAATTCTGAAATTTTTTGCTTTTTCCTGCTCCTCTTAGCATGATAAAGAAGATTCAAAGAGAGTGAGATGCCAGCTCCTTTCATTCAGTCAGTAGCTTCAAACATTTCTGGTATATGAATAACATGATGTTTTTCAATGGCAAAAATCAATGAATATTGTAAATGCACAAACAGTAATTTCTCCGCATTGCAAGGTGCAATTCTGAAATTTTTTGCTTTTTCCTGCTCCTCTTAGCATGATAAAGAAGATTCAAATAGAGTGAGATGCCAGCTCCTTTCATTCAGTCAGTAGCTTCAATCATTTCTGGACGTTTTTCAATGGCAAAAATCAATGAATATTGTAAATGCACAAACAGTAATTTCTCCGCATTGCAAGGTGCAATTCTGAAATTTTTTGCTTTTTCCTGCTCCTCTTAGCATGATAAAGAAGATTCAAAGAGAGTGAGATGTCAGCTCCTTTCATTCAGTCAGTAGCTTCAAACATTTCTGGTATATGAATAACATGATGTTTTTCAATGGCAAAAATCAATGAATATTGTAAATGCACAAACAGTAATTTCTCCGCATTGCAAGGTGCAATTCTGAAATTTTTTGCTTTTTCCTGCTCCTCTTAGCATGATAAAGAAGATTCAAAGAGAGTGAGATGCCAGCTCCTTTCATTCAGTCAGTAGCTTCAATCATTTCTGGACGTTTTTCAATGGCAAAAATCAATGAATATCGTAAATGCACAAACAGTAATTTCTCCGCATTGCAAGGTGCAATTCTGAAATTTTTTGCTTTTTCCTGCTCCTCTTAGCATGATAGAGAAGATTCAAAGAGAGTGAGGTGCCAGCTCCTTTCATTCAGTCAGTAGCTTCAAACATTTCTGGTATATGAATAACATGTTTTTCAATGGCAAAAATCAATGAATATTGTAAATGCACAAACAGTAATTTCTCCGCATTGCAAGGTGAAATTCTGAAATTTTTTGCTTTTTCCTGCTCCTCTTAGCATGATAAAGAAGATTCAAAGAGAGTGAGATGCCAGCTCCTTTCATTCAATCAGTAGCTTCAATCATTTCTGGACGTTTTTCAATGGCAAAAATCAATGAATATTGTAAATGCACAAACAGTAATTTCTCCGCATTGCAAGGTGCAAGTCTGAAATTTTTTGCTTTTTCCTGCTCCTCTTAGCATGATAAAGAAGATTCAAAGAGAGTGAGATGCCAGCTCCTTTCATTCAGTCAGTAGCTTCAAACATTTCTGGTATATGAATAACATGATGTTTTTCAATGGCAAAAATCAATGAATATTGTAAATGCACAAACAGTAATTTCTCCGCATTGCAAGGTGCAAGTCTGAAATTTTTTGCTTTTTCCTGCTCCTCTTAGCATGATAAAGAAGATTCAAAGAGAGTGAGATGCCAGCTACTTTCATTCAGTCAGTAGCTTCAATCATTTCTGGACGTTTTTCAATGGTAAAAATCAATGAATATTGTAAATGCACAAACAGTAATTTCTCCACATTGCAAGGTGCAATTCTGAAATTTTTTGCTTTTTCCTGCTCCTCTTAGCATGATAAAGAAGATTCAAAGAGAGTGAGATGCCAGCTCCTTTCATTCAGTCAGTAGCTTCAAACATTTCTGGTATATGAATAACATGATGTTTTTCAATGGCAAAAATCAATGAATATTGTAAATGCACAAACAGTAATTTCTCCACATTGCAAGGTGCAATTCTGAAATTTTTTGCTTTTTCCTGCTCCTCTTAGCATGATAAAGAAGATTCAAAGAGAGTGAGATGCCAGCTCCTTTCATTCAGTCAGTAGCTTCAAACATTTCTGGTATATGAATAACATGATGTTTTTCAATGGCAAAAATCAATGAATATTGTAAATGCACAAACAGTAATTTCTCCGCATTGCAAGGTGCAATTCTGAAATTTTTTGCTTTTTCCTGCTCCTCTTAGCATGATAAAGAAGATTCAAAGAGAGTGAGATGCCAGCTCCTTTCATTCAGTCAGTAGCTTCAAACATTTCTGGTATATGAATAACATGATGTTTTTCAATGGCAAAAATCAATGAATATTGTAAATGCACAAACAGTAATTTCTCCGCATTGCAAGGTGCAATTCTGAAATTTTTTGCTTTTTCCTGCTCCTCTTAGCATGATAAAGAAGATTCAAAAAGAGTGAGATGCCAGCTCCTTTCATTCAGTCAGTAGCTTCAATCATTTCTGGATGTTTTTCAATGGCAAAAATCAATGAATATTGTAAATGCACAAACAGTAATTTCTCCGCATTGCAAGGTGCAATTCTGAAATTTTTTGCTTTTTCCTGCTCCTCTTAGCATGATAAAGAAGATTCAAAGAGAGTGAGATGTCAGCTCCTTTCATTCAGTCAGTAGCTTCAAACATTTCTGGTATATGAATAACATGATGTTTTTCAATGGCAAAAATCAATGAATATTGTAAATGCACAAACAGTAATTTCTCCGCATTGCAAGGTGCAATTCTGAAATTTTTTGCTTTTTCCTGCTCCTCTTAGCATGATAAAGAAGATTCAAAGAGAGTGAGATGCCAGCTCCTTTCATTCAGTCAGTAGCTTCAATCATTTCTGGATGTTTTTCAATGGCAAAAATCAATGAATATTGTAAATGCACAAACAGTAATTTCTCCGCATTGCAAGGTGCAATTCTGAAATTTTTTGCTTTTTCCTGCTCCTCTTAGCATGATAAAGAAGATTCAAAGAGAGTGAGATGCCAGCTCCTTTCATTCAGTCAGTAGCTTCAAACATTTCTGGTATATGAATAACATGATGTTTTTCAATGGCAAAAATCAATGAATATTGTAAATGCACAAACAGTAATTTCTCCGCATTGCAAGGTGCAAGTCTGAAATTTTTTTGCTTTTTCCTGCTCCTCTTAGCATGATAAAGAAGATTCAAAGAGAGTGAGATGCCAGCTACTTTCATTCAGTCAGTAGCTTCAATCATTTCTGGACGTTTTTCAATGGTAAAAATCAATGAATATTGTAAATGCACAAACAGTAATTTCTCCACATTGCAAGGTGCAATTCTGAAATTTTTTGCTTTTTCCTGCTCCTCTTAGCATGATAAAGAAGATTCAAAGAGAGTGAGATGCCAGCTCCTTTCATTCAGTCAGTAGCTTCAAACATTTCTGGTATATGAATAACATGGTTTTTCAATGGCAAAAATCAATGAATATTGTAAATGCACAAACAGTAATTTCTCCACATTGCAAGGTGCAATTCTGAAATTTTTTGCTTTTTCCTGCTCCTCTTAGCATGATAAAGAAGATTCAAAGAGAGTGAGATGCCAGCTCCTTTCATTCAGTCAGTAGCTTCAAACATTTCTGGTATATGAATAACATGATGTTTTTCAATGGCAAAAATCAATGAATATTGTAAATGCACAAACAGTAATTTCTCCGCATTGCAAGGTGCAATTCTGAAATTTTTTGCTTTTTCCTGCTCCTCTTAGCATGATAAAGAAGATTCAAAGAGAGTGAGATGCCAGCTCCTTTCATTCAGTCAGTAGCTTCAATCATTTCTGGACGTTTTTCAATGGCAAAAATCAATGAATATTGTAAATGCACAAACAGTAATTTCTCCGCATTGCAAGGTGCAATTCTGAAATTTTTTGCTTTTTCCTGCTCCTCTTAGCATGATAAAGAAGATTCAAAGAGAGGGAGATGTCAGCTCCTTTCATTCAGTCAGTAGCTTCAAACATTTCTGGTATATGAATAACATGATGTTTTTCAATGGCTAAAATCAATGAATATTGTAAATGCACAAACAGTAATTTCTCCGCATTGCAAGGTGCAATTCTGAAATTTTTTGCTTTTTCCTGCTCCTCTTAGCATGATAAAGAAGATTCAAAGAGAGTGAGATGCCAGCTCCTTTCATTCAGTCAGTAGCTTCAATCATTTCTGGACGTTTTTCAATTGCAAAAATCAATGAATATTGTAAATGCACAAACAGTAATTTCTCCGCATTGCAAGGTGCAATTCTGAAATTTTTTGCTTTTTCCTGCTCCTCTTAGCATGATAAAGAAGATTCAAAGAGAGTGAGATGCCAGCTCCTTTCATTCAGTCAGTAGCTTCAATCATTTCTGGACGTTTTTCAATGGCAAAAATCAATGAATATTGTAAATGCACAAACAGTAATTTCTCCGCATTGCAAGGTGCAATTCTGAAATTTTTTGCTTTTTCCTGCTCCTCTTAGCATGATAAAGAAGATTCAAAGAGAGTGAGATGCCAGCTCCTTTCATTCAGTCAGTAGCTTCAAACATTTCTGGAATATGAATAACATGATGTTTTTCAATGGCAAAAATCAATGAATATTGTAAATGCACAAACAGTAATTTCTCCGCATTGCAAGGTGCAAGTCTGAAATTTTTTGCTTTTTCCTGCTCCTCTTAGCATGATAAAGAAGATTCAAAGAGTGAGATGCCAGCTACTTTCATTCAGTCAGTAGCTTCAATCATTTCTGGACGTTTTTCAATGGTAAAAATCAATGAATATTGTAAATGCACAAACAGTAATTTCTCCACATTGCAATGTGCAATTCTAAAATTTTTTGCTTTTTCCTGCTCCTCTTAGCATGATAAAGAAGATTCAAAGAGAGTGAGATGCCAGCTCCTTTCATTCAGTCAGTAGCTTCAAACATTTCTGGTATATGAATAACATGATGTTTTTCAATGGCAAAAATCAATGAATATTGTAAATGCAAAAACAGTAATTTCTCCGCATTGCAAGGTGCAATTCTGAAATTTTTTGCTTTTTCCTGCTCCTCTTAGCATGATAAAGAAGATTCAAAGAGAGTGAGATGCCAACTCCTTTCATTCAGTCAGTAGCTTCAAACATTTCTGGTATATGAATAACATGATGTTTTTCAATGGCAAAAATCAATGAATATTGTAAATGCACAAACAGTAATTTCTCCGCATTGCAAGGTGCAATTCTGAAATTTTTTGCTTTTTCCTGCTCCTCTTAGCATGATAGAGAAGATTCAAAGAGAGTGAGGTGCCAGCTCCTTTCATTCAGTCAGTAGCTTCAAACATTTCTGGTATATGAATAACATGTTTTTCAATGGCAAAAATCAATGAATATTGTAAATGCACAAACAGTAATTTCTCCGCATTGCAAGGTGAAATTCTGAAATTTTTTGCTTTTTCCTGCTCCTCTTAGCATGATAAAGAAGATTCAAAGAGAGTGAGATGCCAGCTCCTTTCATTCAATCAGTAGCTTCAATCATTTCTGGACGTTTTTCAATGGCAAAAATCAATGAATATTGTAAATGCACAAACAGTAATTTCTCCGCATTGCAAGGTGCAAGTCTGAAATTTTTTGCTTTTTCCTGCTCCTCTTAGCATGATAAAGAAGATTCAAAGAGAGTGAGATGCCAGCTCCTTTCATTCAGTCAGTAGCTTCAAACATTTCTGGTATATGAATAACATGATGTTTTTCAATGGCAAAAATCAATGAATATTGTAAATGCACAAACAGTAATTTCTCCGCATTGCAAGGTGCAAGTCTGAAATTTTTTGCTTTTTCCTGCTCCTCTTAGCATGATAAAGAAGATTCAAAGAGAGTGAGATGCCAGCTACTTTCATTCAGTCAGTAGCTTCAATCATTTCTGGACGTTTTTCAATGGTAAAAATCAATGAATATTGTAAATGCACAAACAGTAATTTCTCCACATTGCAAGGTGCAATTCTGAAATTTTTTGCTTTTTCCTGCTCCTCTTAGCATGATAAAGAAGATTCAAAGAGAGTGAGATGCCAGCTCCTTTCATTCAGTCAGTAGCTTCAAACATTTCTGGTATATGAATAACATGATGTTTTTCAATGGCAAAAATCAATGAATATTGTAAATGCACAAACAGTAATTTCTCCACATTGCAAGGTGCAATTCTGAAATTTTTTGCTTTTTCCTGCTCCTCTTAGCATGATAAAGAAGATTCAAAGAGAGTGAGATGCCAGCTCCTTTCATTCAGTCAGTAGCTTCAAACATTTCTGGTATATGAATAACATGATGTTTTTCAATGGCAAAAATCAATGAATATTGTAAATGCACAAACAGTAATTTCTCCGCATTGCAAGGTGCAATTCTGAAATTTTTTGCTTTTTCCTGCTCCTCTTAGCATGATAAAGAAGATTCAAATAGAGTGAGATGCCAGCTCCTTTCATTCAGTCAGTAGCTTCAATCATTTCTGGACGTTTTTCAATGGCAAAAATCAATGAATATTGTAAATGCACAAACAGTAATTTCTCCGCATTGCAAGGTGCAATTCTGAAATTTTTTGCTTTTTCCTGCTCCTCTTAGCATGATAAAGAAGATTCAAAGAGAGTGAGATGTCAGCTCCTTTCATTCAGTCAGTAGCTTCAAACATTTCTGGTATATGAATAACATGATGTTTTTCAATGGCAAAAATCAATGAATATTGTAAATGCACAAACAGTAATTTCTCCGCATTGCAAGGTGCAATTCTGAAATTTTTTGCTTTTTCCTGCTCCTCTTAGCATGATAAAGAAGATTCAAAGAGAGTGAGATGCCAGCTCCTTTCATTCAGTCAGTAGCTTCAATCATTTCTGGACGTTTTTCAATGGCAAAAATCAATGAATATCGTAAATGCACAAACAGTAATTTCTCCGCATTGCAAGGTGCAATTCTGAAATTTTTTGCTTTTTCCTGCTCCTCTTAGCATGATAGAGAAGATTCAAAGAGAGTGAGGTGCCAGCTCCTTTCATTCAGTCAGTAGCTTCAAACATTTCTGGTATATGAATAACATGTTTTTCAATGGCAAAAATCAATGAATATTGTAAATGCACAAACAGTAATTTCTCCGCATTGCAAGGTGAAATTCTGAAATTTTTTGCTTTTTCCTGCTCCTCTTAGCATGATAAAGAAGATTCAAAGAGAGTGAGATGCCAGCTCCTTTCATTCAATCAGTAGCTTCAATCATTTCTGGACGTTTTTCAATGGCAAAAATCAATGAATATTGTAAATGCACAAACAGTAATTTCTCCGCATTGCAAGGTGCAAGTCTGAATTTTTTTGCTTTTTCCTGCTCCTCTTAGCATGATAAAGAAGATTCAAAGAGAGTGAGATGCCAGCTCCTTTCATTCAGTCAGTAGCTTCAAACATTTCTGGTATATGAATAACATGATGTTTTTCAATGGCAAAAATCAATGAATATTGTAAATGCACAAACAGTAATTTCTCCGCATTGCAAGGTGCAAGTCTGAAATTTTTTGCTTTTTCCTGCTCCTCTTAGCATGATAAAGAAGATTCAAAGAGAGTGAGATGCCAGCTACTTTCATTCAGTCAGTAGCTTCAATCATTTCTGGACGTTTTTCAATGGTAAAAATCAATGAATATTGTAAATGCACAAACAGTAATTTCTCCACATTGCAAGGTGCAATTCTGAAATTTTTTGCTTTTTCCTGCTCCTCTTAGCATGATAAAGAAGATTCAAAGAGAGTGAGATGCCAGCTCCTTTCATTCAGTCAGTAGCTTCAAACATTTCTGGTATATGAATAACATGATGTTTTTCAATGGCAAAAATCAATGAATATTGTAAATGCACAAACAGTAATTTCTCCACATTGCAAGGTGCAATTCTGAAATTTTTTGCTTTTTCCTGCTCCTCTTAGCATGATAAAGAAGATTCAAAGAGAGTGAGATGCCAGCTCCTTTCATTCAGTCAGTAGCTTCAAACATTTCTGGTATATGAATAACATGATGTTTTTCAATGGCAAAAATCAATGAATATTGTAAATGCACAAACAGTAATTTCTCCGCATTGCAAGGTGCAATTCTGAAATTTTTTGCTTTTTCCTGCTCCTCTTAGCATGATAAAGAAGATTCAAATAGAGTGAGATGCCAGCTCCTTTCATTCAGTCAGTAGCTTCAATCATTTCTGGACGTTTTTCAATGGCAAAAATCAATGAATATTGTAAATGCACAAACAGTAATTTCTCCGCATTGCAAGGTGCAATTCTGAAATTTTTTGCTTTTTCCTGCTCCTCTTAGCATGATAAAGAAGATTCAAAGAGAGTGAGATGTCAGCTCCTTTCATTCAGTCAGTAGCTTCAAACATTTCTGGTATATGAATAACATGATGTTTTTCAATGGCAAAAATCAATGAATATTGTAAATGCACAAACAGTAATTTCTCCGCATTGCAAGGTGCAATTCTGAAATTTTTTGCTTTTTCCTGCTCCTCTTAGCATGATAAAGAAGATTCAAAGAGAGTGAGATGCCAGCTCCTTTCATTCAGTCAGTAGCTTCAAACATTTCTGGTATATGAATAACATGATGTTTTTCAATGGCAAAAATCAATGAATATTGTAAATGCACAAACAGTAATTTCTCCGCATTGCAAGGTGCAAGTCTGAAATTTTTTGCTTTTTCCTGCTCCTCTTAGCATGATAAAGAAGATTCAAAGAGAGTGAGATGCCAGCTCCTTTCATTCAGTCAGTAGCTTCAATCATTTCTGGATGTTTTTCAATGGCAAAAATCAATGAATATTGTAAATGCACAAACTGTAATTTCTCCGTATTGCAAGGTGCAATTCTGAAATTTTTTGCTTTTTCCTGCTACTCTTAGCATGATAAAGAAGATTCAAAGAGAGTGAGATGCCAGCTCCTTTCATTCAGTCAGTAGCTTCAATCATTTCTGGACGTTTTTCAATGGCAAAAATCAATGAATATTGTAAATGCACAAACAGTAATTTCTCCGCATTGCAAGGTGCAATTCTGAAATTTTTTGCTTTTTCCTGCTCCTCTTAGCATGATAAAGAAGATTCAAAGAGAGTGAGATGACAGCTCCTTTCATTTAGTCAGTACCTTCAATCATTTCTGGACGTTTTTCAATGGCAAAAATCAATGAATATTGTAAATGCACAAACAGTAATTTCTCCGCATTGCAAGGTGCAATTCTGAAATTTTTTGCTTTTTCCCGCTCCTCTTAGCATGATAAAGAAGATTGAAAGAGAGTGAGGTGCCAGCTCCTTTCATTCAGTCAGTAGCTTCAAACATTTCTGGTATATGAATAACATGTTTTTCAATGGCAAAAATCAATGAATATTGTAAATGCACAAACAGTAATTTCTCCGCATTGCAAGGTGCAATTCTGAAATTTTTTGATTTTTCCTGCTCCTCTTAGCATGATAAAGAAGATTCAAAGAGAGTGAGATGCCAGCTCCTTTCATTCAGTCAGTAGCTTCAATCATTTCTGGACGTTTTTCAATGGCAAAAATCAATGAATATTGTAAATGCACAAACAGTAATTTCTCCGCATTGCAAGGTGCAATTCTGAAATTTTTTGCTTTTTCCTGCTCCTCTTAGCATGATAAAGAAGATTCAAAGAGAGTGAGATGCCAGCTCCTTTCATTCAGTCAGTAGCTTCAAACATTTCTGGTATATGAATAACATGATGTTTTTCAATGGCAAAAATCAATGAATATTGTAAATGCACAAACAGTAATTTCTCCGCATTGCAAGGTGCAATTCTGAAATTTTTTGCTTTTTCCTGCTCCTCTTAGCATGATAAAGAAGATTCAAAGAGAGTGAGATGCCAGCTCCTTTCATTCAGTCAGTAGCTTCAAACATTTCTGGTATATGAATAACATGATGTTTTTCAATGGCAAAAATCAATGAATATTGTAAATGCACAAACAGTAATTTCTCCGCATTGCAAGGTGCAAGTCTGAAATTTTTTGCTTTTTCCTGCTCCTCTTAGCATGATAAAGAAGATTCAAAGAGAGTGAGATGCCAGCTACTTTCATTCAGTCAGTAGCTTCAATCATTTCTGGACGTTTTTCAATGGTAAAAATCAATGAATATTGTAAATGCACAAACAGTAATTTCTCCACATTGCAAGGTGCAATTCTGAAATTTTTTGCTTTTTCCTGCTCCTCTTAGCATGATAAAGAAGATTCAAAGAGAGTGAGATGCCAGCTCCTTTCATTCAGTCAGTAGCTTCAAACATTTCTGGTATATGAATAACATGATGTTTTTCAATGGCAAAAATCAATGAATATTGTAAATGCACAAACAGTAATTTCTCCGCATTGCAAGGTGCAATTCTGAAATTTTTTGCTTTTTCCTGCTCCTCTTAGCATGATAAAGAAGATTCAAAGAGAGTGAGATGCCAGCTCCTTTCATTCAATCGGTAGCTTCAATCATTTCTGGACGTTTTTCAATGGCAAAAATCAATGAATATTGTAAATGCACAAACAGTAATTTCTCCGCATTGCAAGGTGCAAGTCTGAAATTTTTTGCTTTTTCCTGCTCCTCTTAGCATGATAAAGAAGATTCAAAGAGAGTGAGATGCCAGCTCCTTTCATTCAGTCAGTAGCTTCAAACATTTCTGGTATATGAATAACATGATGTTTTTCAATGGCAAAAATCAATGAATATTGTAAATGCACAAACAGTAATTTCTCCGCATTGCAAGGTGCAAGTCTGAAATTTTTTGCTTTTTCCTGCTCCTCTTAGCATGATAAAGAAGATTCAAAGAGAGTGAGATGCCAGCTACTTTCATTCAGTCAGTAGCTTCAATCATTTCTGGACGTTTTTCAATGGTAAAAATCAATGAATATTGTAAATGCACAAACAGTAATTTCTCCACATTGCAAGGTGCAATTCTGAAATTTTTTGCTTTTTCCTGCTCCTCTTAGCATGATAAAGAAGATTCAAAGAGAGTGAGATGCCAGCTCCTTTCATTCAGTCAGTAGCTTCAAACATTTCTGGTATATGAATAACATGATGTTTTTCAATGGCAAAAATCAATGAATATTGTAAATGCACAAACAGTAATTTCTCCACATTGCAAGGTGCAATTCTGAAATTTTTTGCTTTTTCCTGCTCCTCTTAGCATGATAAAGAAGATTCAAAGAGAGTGAGATGCCAGCTCCTTTCATTCAGTCAGTAGCTTCAAACATTTCTGGTATATGAATAACATGATGTTTTTCAATGGCAAAAATCAATGAATATTGTAAATGCACAAACAGTAATTTCTCCGCATTGCAAGGTGCAATTCTGAAATTTTTTGCTTTTTCCTGCTCCTCTTAGCATGATAAAGAAGATTCAAATAGAGTGAGATGCCAGCTCCTTTCATTCAGTCAGTAGCTTCAATCATTTCTGGACGTTTTTCAATGGCAAAAATCAATGAATATTGTAAATGCACAAACAGTAATTTCTCCGCATTGCAAGGTGCAATTCTGAAATTTTTTGCTTTTTCCTGCTCCTCTTAGCATGATAAAGAAGATTCAAAGAGAGTGAGATGTCAGCTCCTTTCATTCAGTCAGTAGCTTCAAACATTTCTGGTATATGAATAACATGATGTTTTTCAATGGCAAAAATCAATGAATATTGTAAATGCACAAACAGTAATTTCTCCGCATTGCAAGGTGCAATTCTGAAATTTTTTGCTTTTTCCTGCTCCTCTTAGCATGATAAAGAAGATTCAAAGAGAGTGAGATGCCAGCTCCTTTCATTCAGTCAGTAGCTTCAAACATTTCTGGTATATGAATAACATGATGTTTTTCAATGGCAAAAATCAATGAATATTGTAAATGCACAAACAGTAATTTCTCCGCATTGCAAGGTGCAAGTCTGAAATTTTTTGCTTTTTCCTGCTCCTCTTAGCATGATAAAGAAGATTCAAAGAGAGTGAGATGCCAGCTCCTTTCATTCAGTCAGTAGCTTCAATCATTTCTGGATGTTTTTCAATGGCAAAAATCAATGAATATTGTAAATGCACAAACAGTAATATCTCCACATTGCAAGGTGCAATTCTGAAATTTTTTGCTTTTTCCTACTAATCCTAGCATGATAAAGAAGATTCAAAGAGAGTGAGATGCCAGCTCCTTTCATTCAGTCAGTAGCTTCAAACATTTCTGGTATATGAAAAACATGTTTTTCAATGGCAAAAATCAATGAATATTGTAAATGCACAAACAGTAATATCTCCACATTGCAAGGTGCAATTCTGAAATTTTTTGCTTTTTCCTGCTAATCCTAGCATGATAAAGAAGATTCAAAGAGAGTGAGATGCCAGCTCCTTTCATTCAGTCAGTAGCTTCAAACATTTCTGGTATATGAAAAACATGTTTTTCAATGGCAAAAATCAATGAATATTGTAAATGCACAAACAGTAATATCTCCACATTGCAAGGTGCAATTCTGAAATTTTTTGCTTTTTCCTGTTAATCCTAGCATGATAAAGAAGATTCAAAGAGAGTGAGATGCCAGCTCCTTTCATTCAGTCAGTAGCTTCAAACATTTCTGGTATATGAAAAACATGTTTTTCAATGGCAAAAATCAATGAATATTGTAAATGCACAAACAGTAATATCTCCACATTGCAAGGTGCAATTCTGAAATTTTTTGCTTTTTCCTGCTAATCCTAGCATGATAAAGAAGATTCAAAGAGAGTGAGATGCCAGCTCCTTTCATTCAGTCAGTAGCTTCAAACATTTCTGGTATATGAAAAACATGTTTTTCAATGGCAAAAATCAATGAATATTGTAAATGCACAAACCGTAATATCTCCACATTGCACGGTGCAATTCTGAAATTTTTAGCTTTTTCCTGTTAATCCTAGCATGATAAAGAAGATTCAAAGAGAGTGAGATGCCAGCTCCTTTCATTCAGTCAGTAGCTTCAAACATTTCTGGTATATGAAAAACATGTTTTTCAATGGCAAAAATCAATGAATATTGTAAATGCACAAACAGTAATATCTCCACATTGCAAGGTGCAATTCTGAAATTTTTTGCTTTTTCCTGTTAATCCTAGCATGATAAAGAAGATTCAAAGAGAGTGAGATGCCAGCTCCTTTCATTCAGTCAGTAGCTTCAAACATTTCTGGTATATGAAAAACATGTTTTTCAATGGCAAAAATCAATGAATATTGTAAATGCACAAACAGTAATATCTCCACATTGCACGGTGCAATTCTGAAATTTTTAGCTTTTTCCTGTTAATCCTAGCATGATAAAGAAGATTCAAAGAGAGTGAGATGCCAGCTCCTTTCATTCAGTCAGTAGCTTCAAACATTTCTGGTATATGAAAAACATGTTTTTCAATGGCAAAAATCAATGAATATTGTAAATGCACAAACAGTAATATCTCCACATTGCAAGGTGCAATTCTGAAATTTTTTGCTTTTTCCTGTTAATCCTAGCATGATAAAGAAGATTCAAAGAGAGTGAGATGCCAGCTCCTTTCATTCAGTCAGTAGCTTCAAACATTTCTGGTATATGAAAAACATGTTTTTCAATGGCAAAAATCAATGAATATTGTAAATGCACAAACAGTAATATCTCCACATTGCACGGTGCAATTCTGAAATTTTTAGCTTTTTCCTGTTAATCCTAGCATGATAAAGAAGATTCAAAGAGAGTGAGATGCCAGCTCCTTTCATTCAGTCAGTAGCTTCAAACATTTCTGGTATATGAAAAACATGTTTTTCAATGGCAAAAATCAATGAATATTGTAAATGCACAAACAGTAATATCTCCACATTGCAAGGTGCAATTCTGAAATTTTTTGCTTTTTCCTACTAATCCTAGCATGATAAAGAAGATTCAAAGAGAGTGAGATGCCAGCTCCTTTCATTCAGTCAGTAGCTTCAAACATTTCTGGTATATGAAAAACATGTTTTTCAATGGCAAAAATCAATGAATATTGTAAATGCACAAACAGTAATATCTCCACATTGCACGGTGCAATTCTGAAATTTTTAGCTTTTTCCTGTTAATCCTAGCATGATAAAGAAGATTCAAAGAGAGTGAGATGCCAGCTCCTTTCATTCAGTCAGTAGCTTCAAACATTTCTGGTATATGAAAAACATGTTTTTCAATGGCAAAAATCAATGAATATTGTAAATGCACAAACAGTAATATCTCCACATTGCAAGGTGCAATTCTGAAATTTTTTGCTTTTTCCTGCTAATCCTAGCATGATAAAGAAGATTCAAAGAGAGTGAGATGCCAGCTCCTTTCATTCAGTCAGTAGCTTCAAACATTTCTGGTATATGAAAAACATGTTTTTCAATGGCAAAAATCAATGAATATTGTAAATGCACAAACAGTAATTTCTCCGCATTGCAAGGTGCAATTCTGAAATTTTTTGCTTTTTCCTGCTCCTCTTACCATGATAAAGAAGATTCAAAGAGAGTGAGATGCCAGCTCCTTTCATTCAGTCAGTAGCTTCAATCATTTCTGGACGTTTTTCAATGGCAAAAATCAATGAATATTGTAAATGCACAAACAGTAATTCCGCATTGCAAGGTGCAATTCTGAAATTTTTTGCTTTTTCCTGCTCCTCTTAGCATGATAAAGAAGATTCAAAGAGAGTGAGATGCCAGCTCCTTTCATTCAGTCAGTAGCTTCAATCATTTCTGGACGTTTTTCAATGGCAAAAATCAATGAATATTGTAAATGCACAAACAGTAATTTCTCCGCATTGCAAGGTGCAATTCTGAAATTTTTTGCTTTTTCCTGCTCCTCTTAGTATGATAAAGAAGATTCAAAGAGAGTGAGATGCCAGCTCCTTTCATTCAGTCAGTAGCTTCAAACATTTCTGGTATATGAAAAACATGTTTTTCAATGGCAAAAATCAATGAATATTGTAAATGCACAAACAGTAATATCTCCACATTGCAAGGTGCAATTCTGAAATTTTTTGCTTTTTCCTGTTAATCCTAGCATGATAAAGAAGATTCAAAGAGAGTGAGATGCCAGCTCCTTTCATTCAGTCAGTAGCTTCAAACATTTCTGGTATATGAAAAACATGTTTTTCAATGGCAAAAATCAATGAATATTGTAAATGCACAAACAGTAATATCTCCACATTGCACGGTGCAATTCTGAAATTTTTAGCTTTTTCCTGTTAATCCTAGCATGATAAAGAAGATTCAAAGAGAGTGAGATGCCAGCTCCTTTCATTCAGTCAGTAGCTTCAAACATTTCTGGTATATGAAAAACATGTTTTTCAATGGCAAAAATCAATGAATATTGTAAATGCACAAACAGTAATATCTCCACATTGCAAGGTGCAATTCTGAAATTTTTTGCTTTTTCCTGCTAATCCTAGCATGATAAAGAAGATTCAAAGAGAGTGAGATGCCAGCTCCTTTCATTCAGTCAGTAGCTTCAAACATTTCTGGTATATGAAAAACATGTTTTTCAATGGCAAAAATCAATGAATATTGTAAATGCACAAACAGTAATATCTCCACATTGCACGGTGCAATTCTGAAATTTTTAGCTTTTTCCTGTTAATCCTAGCATGATAAAGAAGATTCAAAGAGAGTGAGATGCCAGCTCCTTTCATTCAGTCAGTAGCTTCAAACATTTCTGGTATATGAAAAACATGTTTTTCAATGGCAAAAATCAATGAATATTGTAAATGCACAAACAGTAATATCTCCACATTGCAAGGTGCAATTCTGAAATTTTTTGCTTTTTCCTGTTAATCCTAGCATGATAAAGAAGATTCAAAGAGAGTGAGATGCCAGCTCCTTTCATTCAGTCAGTAGCTTCAAACATTTCTGGTATATGAAAAACATGTTTTTCAATGGCAAAAATCAATGAATATTGTAAATGCACAAACAGTAATATCTCCACATTGCAAGGTGCAATTCTGAAATTTTTTGCTTTTTCCTGCTAATCCTAGCATGATAAAGATTCAAAGAGAGTGAGATGCCAGCTCCTTTCATTCAGTCAGTAGCTTCAAACATTTCTGGTATATGAAAAACATGTTTTTCAATGGCAAAAATCAATGAATATTGTAAATGCACAAACAGTAATATCTCCACATTGCACGGTGCAATTCTGAAATTTTTAGCTTTTTCCTGTTAATCCTAGCATGATAAAGAAGATTCAAAGAGAGTGAGATGCCAGCTCCTTTCATTCAGTCAGTAGCTTCAAACATTTCTGGTATATGAAAAACATGTTTTTCAATGGCAAAAATCAATGAATATTGTAAATGCACAAACAGTAATATCTCCACATTGCAAGGTGCAATTCTGAAATTTTTTGCTTTTTCCTGCTAATCCTAGCATGATAAAGAAGATTCAAAGAGAGTGAGATGCCAGCTCCTTTCATTCAGTCAGTAGCTTCAAACATTTCTGGTATATGAAAAACATGTTTTTCAATGGCAAAAATCAATGAATATTGTAAATGCACAAACAGTAATATCTCCACATTGCAAGGTGCAATTCTGAAATTTTTTGCTTTTTCCTGTTAATCCTAGCATGATAAAGAAGATTCAAAGAGAGTGAGATGCCAGCTCCTTTCATTCAGTCAGTAGCTTCAAACATTTCTGGTATATGAAAAACATGTTTTTCAATGGCAAAAATCAATGAATATTGTAAATGCACAAACAGTAATATCTCCACATTGCACGGTGCAATTCTGAAATTTTTAGCTTTTTCCTGTTAATCCTAGCATGATAAAGAAGATTCAAAGAGAGTGAGATGCCAGCTCCTTTCATTCAGTCAGTAGCTTCAAACATTTCTGGTATATGAAAAACATGTTTTTCAATGGCAAAAATCAATGAATATTGTAAATGCACAAACGATAATATCTCCACATTGCAAGGTGCAATTCTGAAATTTTTTGCTTTTTCCTGTTAATCCTAGCATGATAAAGAAGATTCAAAGAGAGTGAGATGCCAGCTCCTTTCATTCAGTCAGTAGCTTCAAACATTTCTGGTATATGAAAAACATGTTTTTCAATGGCAAAAATCAATGAATATTGTAAATGCACAAACAGTAATATCTCCACATTGCAAGGTGCAATTCTGAAATTTTTTGCTTTTTCCTGCTAATCCTAGCATGATAAAGATTCAAAGAGAGTGAGATGCCAGCTCCTTTCATTCAGTCAGTAGCTTCAAACATTTCTGGTATATGAAAAACATGTTTTTCAATGGCAAAAATCAATGAATATTGTAAATGCACAAACAGTAATATCTCCACATTGCACGGTGCAATTCTGAAATTTTTAGCTTTTTCCTGTTAATCCTAGCATGATAAAGAAGATTCAAAGAGAGTGAGATGCCAGCTCCTTTCATTCAGTCAGTAGCTTCAAACATTTCTGGTATATGAAAAACATGTTTTTCAATGGCAAAAATCAATGAATATTGTAAATGCACAAACAGTAATATCTCCACATTGCAAGGTGCAATTCTGAAATTTTTTGCTTTTTCCTGCTAATCCTAGCATGATAAAGAAGATTCAAAGAGAGTGAGATGCCAGCTCCTTTCATTCAGTCAGTAGCTTCAAACATTTCTGGTATATGAAAAACATGTTTTTCAATGGCAAAAATCAATGAATATTGTAAATGCACAAACAGTAATATCTCCACATTGCAAGGTGCAATTCTGAAATTTTTTGCTTTTTCCTGTTAATCCTAGCATGATAAAGAAGATTCAAAGAGAGTGAGATGCCAGCTCCTTTCATTCAGTCAGTAGCTTCAAACATTTCTGGTATATGAAAAACATGTTTTTCAATGGCAAAAATCAATGAATATTGTAAATGCACAAACAGTAATATCTCCACATTGCAAGGTGCAATTCTGAAATTTTTTGCTTTTTCCTGCTAATCCTAGCATGATAAAGAAGATTCAAAGAGAGTGAGATGCCAGCTCCTTTCATTCAGTCAGTAGCTTCAAACATTTCTGGTATATGAAAAACATGTTTTTCAATGGCAAAAATCAATGAATATTGTAAATGCACAAACAGTAATATCTCCACATTGCACGGTGCAATTCTGAAATTTTTAGCTTTTTCCTGTTAATCCTAGCATGATAAAGAAGATTCAAAGAGAGTGAGATGCCAGCTCCTTTCATTCAGTCAGTAGCTTCAAACATTTCTGGTATATGAAAAACATGTTTTTCAATGGCAAAAATCAATGAATATTGTAAATGCACAAACAGTAATATCTCCACATTGCAAGGTGCAATTCTGAAATTTTTTGCTTTTTCCTGCTAATCCTAGCATGATAAAGAAGATTCAAAGAGAGTGAGATGCCAGCTCCTTTCATTCAGTCAGTAGCTTCAAACATTTCTGGTATATGAAAAACATGTTTTTCAATGGCAAAAATCAATGAATATTGTAAATGCACAAACAGTGATATCTCCACATTGCAAGGTGCAATTCTGAAATTTTTTGCTTTTTCCTGTTAATCCTAGCATGATAAAGAAGATTCAAAGAGAGTGAGATGCCAGCTCCTTTCATTCAGTCAGTAGCTTCAAACATTTCTGGTATATGAAAAACATGTTTTTCAATGGCAAAAATCAATGAATATTGTAAATGCACAAACAGTAATATCTCCACATTGCACGGTGCAATTCTGAAATTTTTAGCTTTTTCCTGTTAATCCTAGCATGATAAAGAAGATTCAAAGAGAGTGAGATGCCAGCTCCTTTCATTCAGTCAGTAGCTTCAAACATTTCTGGTATATGAAAAACATGTTTTTCAATGGCAAAAATCAATGAATATTGTAAATGCACAAACAGTAATATCTCCACATTGCAAGGTGCAATTCTGAAATTTTTTGCTTTTTCCTGTTAATCCTAGCATGATAAAGAAGATTCAAAGAGAGTGAGATGCCAGCTCCTTTCATTCAGTCAGTAGCTTCAAACATTTCTGGTATATGAAAAACATGTTTTTCAATGGCAAAAATCAATGAATATTGTAAATGCACAAACAGTAATATCTCCACATTGCACGGTGCAATTCTGAAATTTTTAGCTTTTTCCTGTTAATCCTAGCATGATAAAGAAGATTCAAAGAGAGTGAGATGCCAGCTCCTTTCATTCAGTCAGTAGCTTCAAACATTTCTGGTATATGAAAAACATGTTTTTCAATGGCAAAAATCAATGAATATTGTAAATGCACAAACAGTAATATCTCCACATTGCAAGGTGCAATTCTGAAATTTTTTGCTTTTTCCTACTAATCCTAGCATGATAAAGAAGATTCAAAGAGAGTGAGATGCCAGCTCCTTTCATTCAGTCAGTAGCTTCAAACATTTCTGGTATATGAAAAACATGTTTTTCAATGGCAAAAATCAATGAATATTGTAAATGCACAAACAGTAATATCTCCACATTGCACGGTGCAATTCTGAAATTTTTAGCTTTTTCCTGTTAATCCTAGCATGATAAAGAAGATTCAAAGAGAGTGAGATGCCAGCTCCTTTCATTCAGTCAGTAGCTTCAAACATTTCTGGTATATGAAAAACATGTTTTTCAATGGCAAAAATCAATGAATATTGTAAATGCACAAACAGTAATATCTCCACATTGCAAGGTGCAATTCTGAAATTTTTTGCTTTTTCCTGTTAATCCTAGCATGATAAAGAAGATTCAAAGAGAGTGAGATGCCAGCTCCTTTCATTCAGTCAGTAGCTTCAAACATTTCTGGTATATGAAAAACATGTTTTTCAATGGCAAAAATCAATGAATATTGTAAATGCACAAACAGTAATATCTCCACATTGCAAGGTGCAATTCTGAAATTTTTTGCTTTTTCCTGCTAATCCTAGCATGATAAAGAAGATTCAAAGAGAGTGAGATGCCAGCTCCTTTCATTCAGTCAGTAGCTTCAAACATTTCTGGTATATGAAAAACATGTTTTTCAATGGCAAAAATCAATGAATATTGTAAATGCACAAACAGTAATTTCTCCGCATTGCAAGGTGCAATTCTGAAATTTTTTGCTTTTTCCTGCTCCTCTTAGCATGATAAAGAAGATTCAAAGAGAGTGAGATGCCAGCTCCTTTCATTCAGTCAGTAGCTTCAATCATTTCTGGACGTTTTTCAATGGCAAAAATCAATGAATATTGTAAATGCACAAACAGTAATTCCGCATTGCAAGGTGCAATTCTGAAATTTTTTGCTTTTTCCTGCTCCTCTTAGCATGATAAAGAAGATTCAAAGAGAGTGAGATGCCAGCTCCTTTCATTCAGTCAGTAGCTTCAATCATTTCTGGACGTTTTTCAATGGCAAAAATCAATGAATATTGTAAATGCACAAACAGTAATTTCTCCGCATTGCAAGGTGCAATTCTGAAATTTTTTGCTTTTTCCTGCTCCTCTTAGTATGATAAAGAAGATTCAAAGAGAGTGAGATGCCAGCTCCTTTCATTCAGTCAGTAGCTTCAAACATTTCTGGTATATGAATAACATGATGTTTTTCAATGGCAAAAATCAATGAATATTGTAAATGCACAAACAGTAATTTCTCCGCATTGCAAGGTGCAATTCTGAAATTTTTTGCTTTTTCCTGCTCCTCTTAGCATGATAAAGAAGATTCAAAGAGAGTGAGATGCCAGCTCCTTTCATTCAGTCAGTAGCTTCAATCATTTCTGGTATATGAATAACATGATGTTTTTCAATGGCAAAAATTAATGAATATTGTAAATGCACAAACAGTAATTTCTCCGCATTGCAAGGTGCAATTCTGAAATTTTTTGCTTTTTCCTGCTCCTCTTAGCATGATAAAGAAGATTCAAAGAGAGTGAGATGCCAGCTCCTTTCATTCAGTCAGTAGCTTCAATCATTTCTGGACGTTTTTCAATGGCAAAAATCAATGAATATTGTAAATGCACAAACAGTAATTTCTCCGCATTGAAGGTGCAATTCTGAAATTTTTTGCTTTTTCCTGCTCCTCTTAGCATGATAAAGAAGATTCAAAGAGAGTGAGATGCCAGCTCCTTTCATTCAGTCAGTAGCTTCAAACATTTCTGGTATATGAAAAACATGTTTTTCAATGGCAAAAATCAATGAATATTGTAAATGCACAAACAGTAATATCTCCACATTGCACGGTGCAATTCTGAAATTTTTAGCTTTTTCCTGTTAATCCTAGCATGATAAAGAAGATTCAAAGAGAGTGAGATGCCAGCTCCTTTCATTCAGTCAGTAGCTTCAAACATTTCTGGTATATGAAAAACATGTTTTTCAATGGCAAAAATCAATGAATATTGTAAATGCACAAACAGTAATATCTCCACATTGCAAGGTGCAATTCTGAAATTTTTTGCTTTTTCCTGCTAATCCTAGCATGATAAAGAAGATTCAAAGAGAGTGAGATGCCAGCTCCTTTCATTCAGTCAGTAGCTTCAAACATTTCTGGTATATGAAAAACATGTTTTTCAATGGCAAAAATCAATGAATATTGTAAATGCACAAACAGTAATATCTCCACATTGCACGGTGCAATTCTGAAATTTTTAGCTTTTTCCTGTTAATCCTAGCATGATAAAGAAGATTCAAAGAGAGTGAGATGCCAGCTCCTTTCATTCAGTCAGTAGCTTCAAACATTTCTGGTATATGAAAAACATGTTTTTCAATGGCAAAAATCAATGAATATTGTAAATGCACAAACAGTAATATCTCCACATTGCAAGGTGCAATTCTGAAATTTTTTGCTTTTTCCTGTTAATCCTAGCATGATAAAGAAGATTCAAAGAGAGTGAGATGCCAGCTCCTTTCATTCAGTCAGTAGCTTCAAACATTTCTGGTATATGAAAAACATGTTTTTCAATGGCAAAAATCAATGAATATTGTAAATGCACAAACAGTAATATCTCCACATTGCAAGGTGCAATTCTGAAATTTTTTGCTTTTTCCTGCTAATCCTAGCATGATAAAGAAGATTCAAAGAGAGTGAGATGCCAGCTCCTTTCATTCAGTCAGTAGCTTCAAACATTTCTGGTATATGAAAAACATGTTTTTCAATGGCAAAAATCAATGAATATTGTAAATGCACAAACAGTAATTTCTCCGCATTGCAAGGTGCAATTCTGAAATTTTTTGCTTTTTCCTGCTCCTCTTAGCATGATAAAGAAGATTCAAAGAGAGTGAGATGCCAGCTCCTTTCATTCAGTCAGTAGCTTCAATCATTTCTGGACGTTTTTCAATGGCAAAAATCAATGAATATTGTAAATGCACAAACAGTAATTCCGCATTGCAAGGTGCAATTCTGAAATTTTTTGCTTTTTCCTGCTCCTCTTAGCATGATAAAGAAGATTCAAAGAGAGTGAGATGCCAGCTCCTTTCATTCAGTCAGTAGCTTCAATCATTTCTGGACGTTTTTCAATGGCAAAAATCAATGAATATTGTAAATGCACAAACAGTAATTTCTCCGCATTGCAAGGTGCAATTCTGAAATTTTTTGCTTTTTCCTGCTCCTCTTAGTATGATAAAGAAGATTCAAAGAGAGTGAGATGCCAGCTCCTTTCATTCAGTCAGTAGCTTCAAACATTTCTGGTATATGAATAACATGATGTTTTTCAATGGCAAAAATCAATGAATATTGTAAATGCACAAACAGTAATTTCTCCGCATTGCAAGGTGCAATTCTGAAATTTTTTGCTTTTTCCTGCTCCTCTTAGCATGATAAAGAAGATTCAAAGAGAGTGAGATGCCAGCTCCTTTCATTCAGTCAGTAGCTTCAATCATTTCTGGTATATGAATAACATGATGTTTTTCAATGGCAAAAATTAATGAATATTGTAAATGCACAAACAGTAATTTCTCCGCATTGCAAGGTGCAATTCTGAAATTTTTTGCTTTTTCCTGCTCCTCTTAGCATGATAAAGAAGATTCAAAGAGAGTGAGATGCCAGCTCCTTTCATTCAGTCAGTAGCTTCAATCATTTCTGGACGTTTTTCAATGGCAAAAATCAATGAATATTGTAAATGCACAAACAGTAATTTCTCCGCATTGAAGGTGCAATTCTGAAATTTTTTGCTTTTTCCTGCTCCTCTTAGCATGATAAAGAAGATTCAAAGAGAGTGAGATGCCAGCTCCTTTCATTCAGTCAGTAGCTTCAAACATTTCTGGTATATGAAAAACATGTTTTTCAATGGCAAAAATCAATGAATATTGTAAATGCACAAACAGTAATATCTCCACATTGCACGGTGCAATTCTGAAATTTTTAGCTTTTTCCTGTTAATCCTAGCATGATAAAGAAGATTCAAAGAGAGTGAGATGCCAGCTCCTTTCATTCAGTCAGTAGCTTCAAACATTTCTGGTATATGAAAAACATGTTTTTCAATGGCAAAAATCAATGAATATTGTAAATGCACAAACAGTAATATCTCCACATTGCAAGGTGCAATTCTGAAATTTTTTGCTTTTTCCTGCTAATCCTAGCATGATAAAGAAGATTCAAAGAGAGTGAGATGCCAGCTCCTTTCATTCAGTCAGTAGCTTCAAACATTTCTGGTATATGAAAAACATGTTTTTCAATGGCAAAAATCAATGAATATTGTAAATGCACAAACAGTAATATCTCCACATTGCAAGGTGCAATTCTGAAATTTTTTGCTTTTTCCTGTTAATCCTAGCATGATAAAGAAGATTCAAAGAGAGTGAGATGCCAGCTCCTTTCATTCAGTCAGTAGCTTCAAACATTTCTGGTATATGAAAAACATGTTTTTCAATGGCAAAAATCAATGAATATTGTAAATGCACAAACAGTAATATCTCCACATTGCACGGTGCAATTCTGAAATTTTTAGCTTTTTCCTGTTAATCCTAGCATGATAAAGAAGATTCAAAGAGAGTGAGATGCCAGCTCCTTTCATTCAGTCAGTAGCTTCAAACATTTCTGGTATATGAAAAACATGTTTTTCAATGGCAAAAATCAATGAATATTGTAAATGCACAAACAGTAATATCTCCACATTGCAAGGTGCAATTCTGAAATTTTTTGCTTTTTCCTGCTAATCCTAGCATGATAAAGAAGATTCAAAGAGAGTGAGATGCCAGCTCCTTTCATTCAGTCAGTAGCTTCAAACATTTCTGGTATATGAAAAACATGTTTTTCAATGGCAAAAATCAATGAATATTGTAAATGCACAAACCGTAATATCTCCACATTGCACGGTGCAATTCTGAAATTTTTAGCTTTTTCCTGTTAATCCTAGCATGATAAAGAAGATTCAAAGAGAGTGAGATGCCAGCTCCTTTCATTCAGTCAGTAGCTTCAAACATTTCTGGTATATGAAAAACATGTTTTTCAATGGCAAAAATCAATGAATATTGTAAATGCACAAACAGTAATATCTCCACATTGCAAGGTGCAATTCTGAAATTTTTTGCTTTTTCCTGCTAATCCTAGCATGATAAAGAAGATTCAAAGAGAGTGAGATGCCAGCTCCTTTCATTCAGTCAGTAGCTTCAAACATTTCTGGTATATGAAAAACATGTTTTTCAATGGCAAAAATCAATGAATATTGTAAATGCACAAACAGTGATATCTCCACATTGCAAGGTGCAATTCTGAAATTTTTTGCTTTTTCCTGTTAATCCTAGCATGATAAAGAAGATTCAAAGAGAGTGAGATGCCAGCTCCTTTCATTCAGTCAGTAGCTTCAAACATTTCTGGTATATGAAAAACATGTTTTTCAATGGCAAAAATCAATGAATATTGTAAATGCACAAACAGTAATATCTCCACATTGCACGGTGCAATTCTGAAATTTTTAGCTTTTTCCTGTTAATCCTAGCATGATAAAGAAGATTCAAAGAGAGTGAGATGCCAGCTCCTTTCATTCAGTCAGTAGCTTCAAACATTTCTGGTATATGAAAAACATGTTTTTCAATGGCAAAAATCAATGAATATTGTAAATGCACAAACAGTAATATCTCCACATTGCAAGGTGCAATTCTGAAATTTTTTGCTTTTTCCTGTTAATCCTAGCATGATAAAGAAGATTCAAAGAGAGTGAGATGCCAGCTCCTTTCATTCAGTCAGTAGCTTCAAACATTTCTGGTATATGAAAAACATGTTTTTCAATGGCAAAAATCAATGAATATTGTAAATGCACAAACAGTAATATCTCCACATTGCACGGTGCAATTCTGAAATTTTTAGCTTTTTCCTGTTAATCCTAGCATGATAAAGAAGATTCAAAGAGAGTGAGATGCCAGCTCCTTTCATTCAGTCAGTAGCTTCAAACATTTCTGGTATATGAAAAACATGTTTTTCAATGGCAAAAATCAATGAATATTGTAAATGCACAAACAGTAATATCTCCACATTGCAAGGTGCAATTCTGAAATTTTTTGCTTTTTCCTACTAATCCTAGCATGATAAAGAAGATTCAAAGAGAGTGAGATGCCAGCTCCTTTCATTCAGTCAGTAGCTTCAAACATTTCTGGTATATGAAAAACATGTTTTTCAATGGCAAAAATCAATGAATATTGTAAATGCACAAACAGTAATATCTCCACATTGCACGGTGCAATTCTGAAATTTTTAGCTTTTTCCTGTTAATCCTAGCATGATAAAGAAGATTCAAAGAGAGTGAGATGCCAGCTCCTTTCATTCAGTCAGTAGCTTCAAACATTTCTGGTATATGAAAAACCTGTTTTTCAATGGCAAAAATCAATGAATATTGTAAATGCACAAACAGTAATATCTCCACATTGCAAGGTGCAATTCTGAAATTTTTTGCTTTTTCCTGCTAATCCTAGCATGATAAAGAAGATTCAAAGAGAGTGAGATGCCAGCTCCTTTCATTCAGTCAGTAGCTTCAAACATTTCTGGTATATGAAAAACATGTTTTTCAATGGCAAAAATCAATGAATATTGTAAATGCACAAACAGTAATTTCTCCGCATTGCAAGGTGCAATTCTGAAATTTTTTGCTTTTTCCTGCTCCTCTTAGCATGATAAAGAAGATTCAAAGAGAGTGAGATGCCAGCTCCTTTCATTCAGTCAGTAGCTTCAATCATTTCTGGACGTTTTTCAATGGCAAAAATCAATGAATATTGTAAATGCACAAACAGTAATTCCGCATTGCAAGGTGCAATTCTGAAATTTTTTGCTTTTTCCTGCTCCTCTTAGCATGATAAAGAAGATTCAAAGAGAGTGAGATGCCAGCTCCTTTCATTCAGTCAGTAGCTTCAATCATTTCTGGACGTTTTTCAATGGCAAAAATCAATGAATATTGTAAATGCACAAACAGTAATTTCTCCGCATTGCAAGGTGCAATTCTGAAATTTTTTGCTTTTTCCTGCTCCTCTTAGTATGATAAAGAAGATTCAAAGAGAGTGAGATGCCAGCTCCTTTCATTCAGTCAGTAGCTTCAAACATTTCTGGTATATGAATAACATGATGTTTTTCAATGGCAAAAATCAATGAATATTGTAAATGCACAAACAGTAATTTCTCCGCATTGCAAGGTGCAATTCTGAAATTTTTTGCTTTTTCCTGCTCCTCTTAGCATGATAAAGAAGATTCAAAGAGAGTGAGATGCCAGCTCCTTTCATTCAGTCAGTAGCTTCAATCATTTCTGGTATATGAATAACATGATGTTTTTCAATGGCAAAAATTAATGAATATTGTAAATGCACAAACAGTAATTTCTCCGCATTGCAAGGTGCAATTCTGAAATTTTTTGCTTTTTCCTGCTCCTCTTAGCATGATAAAGAAGATTCAAAGAGAGTGAGATGCCAGCTCCTTTCATTCAGTCAGTAGCTTCAATCATTTCTGGACGTTTTTCAATGGCAAAAATCAATGAATATTGTAAATGCACAAACTAATTTCTCCGCATTGAAGGTGCAATTCTGAAATTTTTTGCTTTTTCCTGCTCCTCTTAGCATGATAAAGAAGATTCAAAGAGAGTGAGATGCCAGCTCCTTTCATTCAGTCAGTAGCTTCAAACATTTCTGGTATATGAAAAACATGTTTTTCAATGGCAAAAATCAATGAATATTGTAAATGCACAAACAGTAATATCTCCACATTGCAAGGTGCAATTCTGAAATTTTTTGCTTTTTCCTGTTAATCCTAGCATGATAAAGAAGATTCAAAGAGAGTGAGATGCCAGCTCCTTTCATTCAGTCAGTAGCTTCAAACATTTCTGGTATATGAAAAACATGTTTTTCAATGGCAAAAATCAATGAATATTGTAAATGCACAAACAGTAATATCTCCACATTGCACGGTGCAATTCTGAAATTTTTAGCTTTTTCCTGTTAATCCTAGCATGATAAAGAAGATTCAAAGAGAGTGAGATGCCAGCTCCTTTCATTCAGTCAGTAGCTTCAAACATTTCTGGTATATGAAAAACATGTTTTTCAATGGCAAAAATCAATGAATATTGTAAATGCACAAACAGTAATATCTCCACATTGCAAGGTGCAATTCTGAAATTTTTTGCTTTTTCCTACTAATCCTAGCATGATAAAGAAGATTCAAAGAGAGTGAGATGCCAGCTCCTTTCATTCAGTCAGTAGCTTCAAACATTTCTGGTATATGAAAAACATGTTTTTCAATGGCAAAAATCAATGAATATTGTAAATGCACAAACAGTAATATCTCCACATTGCACGGTGCAATTCTGAAATTTTTAGCTTTTTCCTGTTAATCCTAGCATGATAAAGAAGATTCAAAGAGAGTGAGATGCCAGCTCCTTTCATTCAGTCAGTAGCTTCAAACATTTCTGGTATATGAAAAACATGTTTTTCAATGGCAAAAATCAATGAATATTGTAAATGCACAAACAGTAATATCTCCACATTGCAAGGTGCAATTCTGAAATTTTTTGCTTTTTCCTGTTAATCCTAGCATGATAAAGAAGATTCAAAGAGAGTGAGATGCCAGCTCCTTTCATTCAGTCAGTAGCTTCAAACATTTCTGGTATATGAAAAACATGTTTTTCAATGGCAAAAATCAATGAATATTGTAAATGCACAAACAGTAATATCTCCACATTGCAAGGTGCAATTCTGAAATTTTTTGCTTTTTCCTGCTAATCCTAGCATGATAAAGAAGATTCAAAGAGAGTGAGATGCCAGCTCCTTTCATTCAGTCAGTAGCTTCAAACATTTCTGGTATATGAAAACCATGTTTTTCAATGGCAAAAATCAATGAATATTGTAAATGCACAAACAGTAATTTCTCCGCATTGCAAGGTGCAATTCTGAAATTTTTTGCTTTTTCCTGCTCCTCTTAGCATGATAAAGAAGATTCAAAGAGAGTGAGATGCCAGCTCCTTTCATTCAGTCAGTAGCTTCAATCATTTCTGGACGTTTTTCAATGGCAAAAATCAATGAATATTGTAAATGCACAAACAGTAATTCCGCATTGCAAGGTGCAATTCTGAAATTTTTTGCTTTTTCCTGCTCCTCTTAGCATGATAAAGAAGATTCAAAGAGAGTGAGATGCCAGCTCCTTTCATTCAGTCAGTAGCTTCAATCATTTCTGGACGTTTTTCAATGGCAAAAATCAATGAATATTGTAAATGCACAAACAGTAATTTCTCCGCATTGCAAGGTGCAATTCTGAAATTTTTTGCTTTTTCCTGCTCCTCTTAGTATGATAAAGAAGATTCAAAGAGAGTGAGATGCCAGCTCCTTTCATTCAGTCAGTAGCTTCAAACATTTCTGGTATATGAATAACATGATGTTTTTCAATGGCAAAAATCAATGAATATTGTAAATGCACAAACAGTAATTTCTCCGCATTGCAAGGTGCAATTCTGAAATTTTTTGCTTTTTCCTGCTCCTCTTAGCATGATAAAGAAGATTCAAAGAGAGTGACATGCCAGCTCCTTTCATTCAGTCAGTAGCTTCAATCATTTCTGGTATATGAATAACATGATGTTTTTCAATGGCAAAAATTAATGAATATTGTAAATGCACAAACAGTAATTTCTCCGCATTGCAAGGTGCAATTCTGAAATTTTTTGCTTTTTCCTGCTCCTCTTAGCATGATAAAGAAGATTCAAAGAGAGTGAGATGCCAGCTCCTTTCATTCAGTCAGTAGCTTCAATCATTTCTGGACGTTTTTCAATGGCAAAAATCAATGAATATTGTAAATGCACAAACAGTAATTTCTCCGCATTGAAGGTGCAATTCTGAAATTTTTTGCTTTTTCCTGCTCCTCTTAGCATGATAAAGAAGATTCAAAGAGAGTGAGATGCCAGCTCCTTTCATTCAGTCAGTAGCTTCAAACATTTCTGGTATATGAAAAACATGTTTTTCAATGGCAAAAATCAATGAATATTGTAAATGCACAAACAGTAATATCTCCACATTGCACGGTGCAATTCTGAAATTTTTAGCTTTTTCCTGTTAATCCTAGCATGATAAAGAAGATTCAAAGAGAGTGAGATGCCAGCTCCTTTCATTCAGTCAGTAGCTTCAAACATTTCTGGTATATGAAAAACATGTTTTTCAATGGCAAAAATCAATGAATATTGTAAATGCACAAACAGTAATATCTCCACATTGCAAGGTGCAATTCTGAAATTTTTTGCTTTTTCCTGTTAATCCTAGCATGATAAAGAAGATTCAAAGAGAGTGAGATGCCAGCTCCTTTCATTCAGTCAGTAGCTTCAAACATTTCTGGTATATGAAAAACATGTTTTTCAATGGCAAAAATCAATGAATATTGTAAATGCACAAACAGTAATATCTCCACATTGCAAGGTGCAATTCTGAAATTTTTTGCTTTTTCCTGCTAATCCTAGCATGATAAAGAAGATTCAAAGAGAGTGAGATGCCAGCTCCTTTCATTCAGTCAGTAGCTTCAAACATTTCTGGTATATGAAAAACATGTTTTTCAATGGCAAAAATCAATGAATATTGTAAATGCACAAACAGTAATATCTCCACATTGCACGGTGCAATTCTGAAATTTTTAGCTTTTTCCTGTTAATCCTAGCATGATAAAGAAGATTCAAAGAGAGTGAGATGCCAGCTCCTTTCATTCAGTCAGTAGCTTCAAACATTTCTGGTATATGAAAAACATGTTTTTCAATGGCAAAAATCAATGAATATTGTAAATGCACAAACAGTAATATCTCCACATTGCAAGGTGCAATTCTGAAATTTTTTGCTTTTTCCTGCTAATCCTAGCATGATAAAGAAGATTCAAAGAGAGTGAGATGCCAGCTCCTTTCATTCAGTCAGTAGCTTCAAACATTTCTGGTATATGAAAAACATGTTTTTCAATGGCAAAAATCAATGAATATTGTAAATGCACAAACAGTGATATCTCCACATTGCAAGGTGCAATTCTGAAATTTTTTGCTTTTTCCTGTTAATCCTAGCATGATAAAGAAGATTCAAAGAGAGTGAGATGCCAGCTCCTTTCATTCAGTCAGTAGCTTCAAACATTTCTGGTATATGAAAAACATGTTTTTCAATGGCAAAAATCAATGAATATTGTAAATGCACAAACAGTAATATCTCCACATTGCACGGTGCAATTCTGAAATTTTTAGCTTTTTCCTGTTAATCCTAGCATGATAAAGAAGATTCAAAGAGAGTGAGATGCCAGCTCCTTTCATTCAGTCAGTAGCTTCAAACATTTCTGGTATATGAAAAACATGTTTTTCAATGGCAAAAATCAATGAATATTGTAAATGCACAAACAGTAATATCTCCACATTGCAAGGTGCAATTCTGAAATTTTTTGCTTTTTCCTGTTAATCCTAGCATGATAAAGAAGATTCAAAGAGAGTGAGATGCCAGCTCCTTTCATTCAGTCAGTAGCTTCAAACATTTCTGGTATATGAAAAACATGTTTTTCAATGGCAAAAATCAATGAATATTGTAAATGCACAAACAGTAATATCTCCACATTGCACGGTGCAATTCTGAAATTTTTAGCTTTTTCCTGTTAATCCTAGCATGATAAAGAAGATTCAAAGAGAGTGAGATGCCAGCTCCTTTCATTCAGTCAGTAGCTTCAAACATTTCTGGTATATGAAAAACATGTTTTTCAATGGCAAAAATCAATGAATATTGTAAATGCACAAACAGTAATATCTCCACATTGCAAGGTGCAATTCTGAAATTTTTTGCTTTTTCCTACTAATCCTAGCATGATAAAGAAGATTCAAAGAGAGTGAGATGCCAGCTCCTTTCATTCAGTCAGTAGCTTCAAACATTTCTGGTATATGAAAAACATGTTTTTCAATGGCAAAAATCAATGAATATTGTAAATGCACAAACAGTAATATCTCCACATTGCACGGTGCAATTCTGAAATTTTTAGCTTTTTCCTGTTAATCCTAGCATGATAAAGAAGATTCAAAGAGAGTGAGATGCCAGCTCCTTTCATTCAGTCAGTAGCTTCAAACATTTCTGGTATATGAAAAACATGTTTTTCAATGGCAAAAATCAATGAATATTGTAAATGCACAAACAGTAATATCTCCACATTGCAAGGTGCAATTCTGAAATTTTTTGCTTTTTCCTGTTAATCCTAGCATGATAAAGAAGATTCAAAGAGAGTGAGATGCCAGCTCCTTTCATTCAGTCAGTAGCTTCAAACATTTCTGGTATATGAAAAACATGTTTTTCAATGGCAAAAATCAATGAATATTGTAAATGCACAAACAGTAATATCTCCACATTGCAAGGTGCAATTCTGAAATTTTTTGCTTTTTCCTGCTAATCCTAGCATGATAAAGAAGATTCAAAGAGAGTGAGATGCCAGCTCCTTTCATTCAGTCAGTAGCTTCAAACATTTCTGGTATATGAAAAACATGTTTTTCAATGGCAAAAATCAATGAATATTGTAAATGCACAAACAGTAATTTCTCCGCATTGCAAGGTGCAATTCTGAAATTTTTTGCTTTTTCCTGCTCCTCTTAGCATGATAAAGAAGATTCAAAGAGAGTGAGATGCCAGCTCCTTTCATTCAGTCAGTAGCTTCAATCATTTCTGGACGTTTTTCAATGGCAAAAATCAATGAATATTGTAAATGCACAAACAGTAATTCCGCATTGCAAGGTGCAATTCTGAAATTTTTTGCTTTTTCCTGCTCCTCTTAGCATGATAAAGAAGATTCAAAGAGAGTGAGATGCCAGCTCCTTTCATTCAGTCAGTAGCTTCAATCATTTCTGGACGTTTTTCAATGGCAAAAATCAATGAATATTGTAAATGCACAAACAGTAATTTCTCCGCATTGCAAGGTGCAATTCTGAAATTTTTTGCTTTTTCCTGCTCCTCTTAGTATGATAAAGAAGATTCAAAGAGAGTGAGATGCCAGCTCCTTTCATTCAGTCAGTAGCTTCAAACATTTCTGGTATATGAATAACATGATGTTTTTCAATGGCAAAAATCAATGAATATTGTAAATGCACAAACAGTAATTTCTCCGCATTGCAAGGTGCAATTCTGAAATTTTTTGCTTTTTCCTGCTCCTCTTAGCATGATAAAGAAGATTCAAAGAGAGTGAGATGCCAGCTCCTTTCATTCAGTCAGTAGCTTCAATCATTTCTGGTATATGAATAACATGATGTTTTTCAATGGCAAAAATTAATGAATATTGTAAATGCACAAACAGTAATTTCTCCGCATTGCAAGGTGCAATTCTGAAATTTTTTGCTTTTTCCTGCTCCTCTTAGCATGATAAAGAAGATTCAAAGAGAGTGAGATGCCAGCTCCTTTCATTCAGTCAGTAGCTTCAATCATTTCTGGACGTTTTTCAATGGCAAAAATCAATGAATATTGTAAATGCACAAACAGTAATTTCTCCGCATTGAAGGTGCAATTCTGAAATTTTTTGCTTTTTCCTGCTCCTCTTAGCATGATAAAGAAGATTCAAAGAGAGTGAGATGCCAGCTCCTTTAATTCAGTCAGTAGCTTCAAACATTTCTGGTATATGAAAAACATGTTTTTCAATGGCAAAAATCAATGAATATTGTAAATGCACAAACAGTAATATCTCCACATTGCACGGTGCAATTCTGAAATTTTTAGCTTTTTCCTGTTAATCCTAGCATGATAAAGAAGATTCAAAGAGAGTGAGATGCCAGCTCCTTTCATTCAGTCAGTAGCTTCAAACATTTCTGGTATATGAAAAACATGTTTTTCAATGGCAAAAATCAATGAATATTGTAAATGCACAAACAGTAATATCTCCACATTGCAAGGTGCAATTCTGAAATTTTTTGCTTTTTCCTGCTAATCCTAGCATGATAAAGAAGATTCAAAGAGAGTGAGATGCCAGCTCCTTTCATTCAGTCAGTAGCTTCAAACATTTCTGGTATATGAAAAACATGTTTTTCAATGGCAAAAATCAATGAATATTGTAAATGCACAAACAGTAATATCTCCACATTGCAAGGTGCAATTCTGAAATTTTTTGCTTTTTCCTGTTAATCCTAGCATGATAAAGAAGATTCAAAGAGAGTGAGATGCCAGCTCCTTTCATTCAGTCAGTAGCTTCAAACATTTCTGGTATATGAAAAACATGTTTTTCAATGGCAAAAATCAATGAATATTGTAAATGCACAAACAGTAATATCTCCACATTGCACGGTGCAATTCTGAAATTTTTAGCTTTTTCCTGTTAATCCTAGCATGATAAAGAAGATTCAAAGAGAGTGAGATGCCAGCTCCTTTCATTCAGTCAGTAGCTTCAAACATTTCTGGTATATGAAAAACATGTTTTTCAATGGCAAAAATCAATGAATATTGTAAATGCACAAACAGTAATATCTCCACATTGCAAGGTGCAATTCTGAAATTTTTTGCTTTTTCCTGCTAATCCTAGCATGATAAAGAAGATTCAAAGAGAGTGAGATGCCAGCTCCTTTCATTCAGTCAGTAGCTTCAAACATTTCTGGTATATGAAAAACATGTTTTTCAATGGCAAAAATCAATGAATATTGTAAATGCACACAGTAATATCTCCACATTGCAAGGTGCAATTCTGAAATTTTTTGCTTTTTCCTGTTAATCCTAGCATGATAAAGAAGATTCAAAGAGAGTGAGATGCCAGCTCCTTTCATTCAGTCAGTAGCTTCAAACATTTCTGGTATATGAAAAACATGTTTTTCAATGGCAAAAATCAATGAATATTGTAAATGCACAAACAGTAATATCTCCACATTGCAAGGTGCAATTCTGAAATTTTTTGCTTTTTCCTGCTAATCCTAGCATGATAAAGAAGATTCAAAGAGAGTGAGATGCCAGCTCCTTTCATTCAGTCAGTAGCTTCAAACATTTCTGGTATATGAAAAACATGTTTTTCAATGGCAAAAATCAATGAATATTGTAAATGCACAAACCGTAATATCTCCACATTGCACGGTGCAATTCTGAAATTTTTAGCTTTTTCCTGTTAATCCTAGCATGATAAAGAAGATTCAAAGAGAGTGAGATGCCAGCTCCTTTCATTCAGTCAGTAGCTTCAAACATTTCTGGTATATGAAAAACATGTTTTTCAATGGCAAAAATCAATGAATATTGTAAATGCACAAACAGTAATATCTCCACATTGCAAGGTGCAATTCTGAAATTTTTTGCTTTTTCCTGCTAATCCTAGCATGATAAAGAAGATTCAAAGAGAGTGAGATGCCAGCTCCTTTCATTCAGTCAGTAGCTTCAAACATTTCTGGTATATGAAAAACATGTTTTTCAATGGCAAAAATCAATGAATATTGTAAATGCACAAACAGTGATATCTCCACATTGCAAGGTGCAATTCTGAAATTTTTTGCTTTTTCCTGTTAATCCTAGCATGATAAAGAAGATTCAAAGAGAGTGAGATGCCAGCTCCTTTCATTCAGTCAGTAGCTTCAAACATTTCTGGTATATGAAAAACATGTTTTTCAATGGCAAAAATCAATGAATATTGTAAATGCACAAACAGTAATATCTCCACATTGCACGGTGCAATTCTGAAATTTTTAGCTTTTTCCTGTTAATCCTAGCATGATAAAGAAGATTCAAAGAGAGTGAGATGCCAGCTCCTTTCATTCAGTCAGTAGCTTCAAACATTTCTGGTATATGAAAAACATGTTTTTCAATGGCAAAAATCAATGAATATTGTAAATGCACAAACAGTAATATCTCCACATTGCAAGGTGCAATTCTGAAATTTTTTGCTTTTTCCTGTTAATCCTAGCATGATAAAGAAGATTCAAAGAGAGTGAGATGCCAGCTCCTTTCATTCAGTCAGTAGCTTCAAACATTTCTGGTATATGAAAAACATGTTTTTCAATGGCAAAAATCAATGAATATTGTAAATGCACAAACAGTAATATCTCCACATTGCACGGTGCAATTCTGAAATTTTTAGCTTTTTCCTGTTAATCCTAGCATGATAAAGAAGATTC
>NW_027366317.1:0-75412 GCF_046119375.1 Phyllobates terribilis | reverse complement strand
CAAGGTGCAATTCTGAAATTTTTTGCTTTTTCCTGCTCCTCTTAGCATGATAAAGAAGATTCAAAGAGAGTGAGATGCCAGCTCCTTTCGTTCAGTCAGTAGCTTCAATCATTTCTGGACGTTTTTCAATGGCAAAAATCATTGAATATTATAAATGCACAAACAGTAATTTCTCCGCATTGCAAGGTGCAATTCTGAAATTTTTTACTTTTTCCTGCTCCTCTTAGCATGATAAAGAAGATTCAAAGAGAGTGAGATGCCAGCTCCTTTCATTCAGTCAGTAGCTTCAATCATTTCTGGTATATGAATAACATGATGTTTTTCAATGGCAAAAATCAATGAATATTGTAAATGCACAAACAGTAATTTCTCCGCATTGCAAGGTGCAATTCTGAAATTTTTTGCTTTTTCCTGCTCCTCTTAGCATGATAAAGAAGATTCAAAGAGAGTGAGATGCCAGCTCCTTTCATTCAGTCAGTAGCTTCAAACATTTCTGGTATATGAATAACATGATGTTTTTCAATGGCAAAAATCAATGAATATTGTAAATGCACAAACAGTAATTTCTCCGCATTGCAAGGTGCAAGTCTGAAATTTTTTGCTTTTTCCTGCTCCTCTTAGCATGATAAAGAAGATTCAAAGAGAGTGAGATGCCAGCTACTTTCATTCAGTCAGTAGCTTCAATCATTTCTGGACGTTTTTCAATGGTAAAAATCAATGAATATTGTAAATGCACAAACAGTAATTTCTCCACATTGCAAGGTGCAATTCTGAAATTTTTTGCTTTTTCCTGCTCCTCTTAGCATGATAAAGAAGATTCATAGAGAGTGAGATGCCAGCTCCTTTCATTCAGTCAGTAGCTTCAAACATTTCTGGTATATGAATAACATGATGTTTTTCAATGGCAAAAATCAATGAATATTGTAAATGCACAAACAGTAATTTCTCCGCATTGCAAGGTGCAATTCTGAAATTTTTTGCTTTTTCCTGCTCCTCTTAGCATGATAAAGAAGATTCAAAGAGAGTGAGATGCCAGCTCCTTTCATTCAGTCAGTAGCTTCAAACATTTCTGGTATATGAATAACATGATGTTTTTCAATGGCAAAAATCAATGAATATTGTAAATGCACAAACAGTAATTTCTCCGCATTGCAAGGTGCAAGTCTGAAATTTTTTGCTTTTTCCTGCTCCTCTTAGCATGATAAAGAAGATTCAAAGAGAGTGAGATGCCAGCTACTTTCATTCAGTCAGTAGCTTCAATCATTTCTGGACGTTTTTCAATGGTAAAAATCAATGAATATTGTAAATGCACAAACAGTAATTTCTCCACATTGCAAGGTGCAATTCTGAAATTTTTTGCTTTTTCCTGCTCCTCTTAGCATGATAAAGAAGATTCAAAGAGAGTGAGATGCCAGCTCCTTTCATTCAGTCAGTAGCTTCAAACATTTCTGGTATATGAATAACATGATGTTTTTCAATGGCAAAAATCAATGAATATTGTAAATGCACAAACAGTAATTTCTCCGCATTGCAAGGTGCTATTCTGAAATTTTTTGCTTTTTCCTGCTCCTCTTAGCATGATAAAGAAGATTCAAAGAGAGTGAGATGCCAGCTCCTTTCATTCAGTCAGTAGCTTCAATCATTTCTGGATGTTTTTCAATGGCAAAAATCAATGAATATTGTAAATGCACAAACTGTAATTTCTCCGCATTGCAAGGTGCAATTCTGAAATTTTTTGCTTTTTCCTGCTCCTCTTAGCATGATAAAGAAGATTCAAAGAGAGTGAGATGCCAGCTCCTTTCATTCAGTCAGTAGCTTCAATCATTTCTGGACGTTTTTCAATGGCAAAAATCAATGAATATTGTAAATGCACAAACAGTAATTTCTCCGCATTGCAAGGTGCAATTCTGAAATTTTTTGCTTTTTCCTGCTCCTCTTAGCATGATAAAGAAGATTCAAAGAGAGTGAGATGCCAGCTCCTTTCATTCAGTCAGTACCTTCAATCATTTCTGGACGTTTTTCAATGGCAAAAATCAATGAATATTGTAAATGCACAAACAGTAATTTCTCCGCATTGCAAGGTGCAATTCTGAAATTTTTTGCTTTTTCCCGCTCCTCTTAGCATGATAAAGAAGATTCAAAGAGAGTGAGGTGCCAGCTCCTTTCATTCAGTCAGTAGCTTCAAACATTTCAGGTATATGAATAACATGTTTTTCAATGGCAAAAATCAATGAATATTGTAAATGCACAAACAGTAATTTCTCCGCATTGCAAGGTGCAATTCTGAAATTTTTTGCTTTTTCCTGCTCCTCTTAGCATGATAAAGAAGATTCAAAGAGAGTGAGATGCCAGCTCCTTTCATTCAGTCAGTAGCTTCAATCATTTCTGGACGTTTTTCAATGGCAAAAATCAATGAATATTGTAAATGCACAAACAGTAATTTCTCCGCATTGCAAGGTGCAATTCTGAAATTTTTTGCTTTTTCCTGCTCCTCTTAGCATGATAAAGAAGATTCAAAGAGAGTGAGATGCCAGCTCCTTTCATTCAGTCAGTAGCTTCAATCATTTCTGGACGTTTTTCAATGGCAAAAATCAATGAATATTGTAAATGCACAAACAGTAATTTCTCCGCATTGCAAGGTGCAATTCTGAAATTTTTTGCTTTTTCCTGCTCCTCTTAGCATGATAAAGAAGATTCAAAGAGAGTGAGATGCCAGCTCCTTTCATTCAGTCAGTAGCTTCAAACATTTCTGGTATATGAATAACATGATGTTTTTCAATGGCAAAAATCAATGAATATTGTAAATGCACAAACAGTAATTTCTCCGCATTGCAAGGTGCAAGTCTGAAATTTTTTGCTTTTTCCTGCTCCTCTTAGCATGATAAAGAAGATTCAAAGAGAGTGAGATGCCAGCTACTTTCATTCAGTCAGTAGCTTCAATCATTTCTGGACGTTTTTCAATGGTAAAAATCAATGAATATTGTAAATGCACAAACAGTAATTTCTCCACATTGCAAGGTGCAATTCTGAAATTTTTTGCTTTTTCCTGCTCCTCTTAGCATGATAAAGAAGATTCAAAGAGAGTGACATGCCAGCTCCTTTCATTCAGTCAGTAGCTTCAAACATTTCTGATATATGAATAACATGATGTTTTTCAATGGCAAAAATCAATGAATATTGTAAATGCACAAACAGTAATTTCTCCGCATTGCAAGGTGCAATTCTGAAATTTTTTGCTTTTTCCTGCTCCTCTTAGCATGATAAAGAAGATTCAAAGAGAGTGAGATGCCAGCTCCTTTCATTCAGTCAGTAGCTTCAAACATTTCTGGTATATGAATAACATGATGTTTTTCAATGGCAAAAATCAATGAATATTGTAAATGCACAAACAGTAATTTCTCCGCATTGCAAGGTGCAATTCTGAAATTTTTTGCTTTTTCCTGCTCCTCTTAGCATGATAAAGAAGATTCAAAGAGAGTGAGATGCCAGCTCCTTTCATTCAGTCAGTAGCTTCAATCATTTCTGGACGTTTTTCAATGGCAAAAATCAATGAATATTCTAAATGCACAAACAGTAATTTCTCCGCATTGCAAGGTGCAATTCTGAAATTTTTTGCTTTTTCCTGCTCCTCTTAGCATGATAAAGAAGATTCAAAGAGAGTGAGATGTCAGCTCCTTTCATTCAGTCATTAGCTTCAAACATTTCTGGTATATGAATAACATGATGTTTTTCAATGGCAAAAATCAATGAATATTGTAAATGCACAAACAGTAATTTCTCCGCATTGCAAGGTGCAATTCTGAAATTTTTTGCTTTTTCCTGCTCCTCTTAGCATGATAAAGAAGATTCAAAGAGAGTGAGATGTCAGCTCCTTTCATTCAGTCAGTAGCTTCAAACATTTCTGGTATATGAATAACATGATGTTTTTCAATGGCAAAAATCAATGAATATTGTAAATGCACAAACAGTAATTTCTCCGCATTGCAAGGTGCAATTCTGAAATTTTTTGCTTTTTCCTGCTCCTCTTAGCATGATAAAGAAGATTCAAAGAGAGTGAGATGCCAGCTCCTTTCGTTCAGTCAGTAGCTTCAATCATTTCTGGACGTTTTTCAATGGCAAAAATCATTGAATATTATAAATGCACAAACAGTAATTTCTCCGCATTGCAAGGTGCAATTCTGAAATTTTTTACTTTTTCCTGCTCCTCTTAGCATGATAAAGAAGATTCAAAGAGAGTGAGATGCCAGCTCCTTTCATTCAGTCAGTAGCTTCAATCATTTCTGGTATATGAATAACATGATGTTTTTCAATGGCAAAAATCAATGAATATTGTAAATGCACAAACAGTAATTTCTCCGCATTGCAAGGTGCAATTCTGAAATTTTTTGCTTTTTCCTGCTCCTCTTAGCATGATAAAGAAGATTCAAAGAGAGTGAGATGCCAGCTCCTTTCATTCAGTCAGTAGCTTCAAACATTTCTGGTATATGAATAACATGATGTTTTTCAATGGCAAAAATCAATGAATATTGTAAATGCACAAACAGTAATTTCTCCGCATTGCAAGGTGCAAGTCTGAAATTTTTTGCTTTTTCCTGCTCCTCTTAGCATGATAAAGAAGATTCAAAGAGAGTGAGATGCCAGCTACTTTCATTCAGTCAGTAGCTTCAATCATTTCTGGACGTTTTTCAATGGTAAAAATCAATGAATATTGTAAATGCACAAACAGTAATTTCTCCACATTGCAAGGTGCAATTCTGAAATTTTTTGCTTTTTCCTGCTCCTCTTAGCATGATAAAGAAGATTCATAGAGAGTGAGATGCCAGCTCCTTTCATTCAGTCAGTAGCTTCAAACATTTCTGGTATATGAATAACATGATGTTTTTCAATGGCAAAAATCAATGAATATTGTAAATGCACAAACAGTAATTTCTCCGCATTGCAAGGTGCAATTCTGAAATTTTTTGCTTTTTCCTGCTCCTCTTAGCATGATAAAGAAGATTCAAAGAGAGTGAGATGCCAGCTCCTTTCATTCAGTCAGTAGCTTCAAACATTTCTGGTATATGAATAACATGATGTTTTTCAATGGCAAAAATCAATGAATATTGTAAATGCACAAACAGTAATTTCTCCGCATTGCAAGGTGCAAGTCTGAAATTTTTTGCTTTTTCCTGCTCCTCTTAGCATGATAAAGAAGATTCAAAGAGAGTGAGATGCCAGCTACTTTCATTCAGTCAGTAGCTTCAATCATTTCTGGACGTTTTTCAATGGTAAAAATCAATGAATATTGTAAATGCACAAACAGTAATTTCTCCACATTGCAAGGTGCAATTCTGAAATTTTTTGCTTTTTCCTGCTCCTCTTAGCATGATAAAGAAGATTCAAAGAGAGTGAGATGCCAGCTCCTTTCATTCAGTCAGTAGCTTCAAACATTTCTGGTATATGAATAACATGATGTTTTTCAATGGCAAAAATCAATGAATATTGTAAATGCACAAACAGTAATTTCTCCGCATTGCAAGGTGCTATTCTGAAATTTTTTGCTTTTTCCTGCTCCTCTTAGCATGATAAAGAAGATTCAAAGAGAGTGAGATGCCAGCTCCTTTCATTCAGTCAGTAGCTTCAATCATTTCTGGATGTTTTTCAATGGCAAAAATCAATGAATATTGTAAATGCACAAACTGTAATTTCTCCGCATTGCAAGGTGCAATTCTGAAATTTTTTGCTTTTTCCTGCTCCTCTTAGCATGATAAAGAAGATTCAAAGAGAGTGAGATGCCAGCTCCTTTCATTCAGTCAGTAGCTTCAATCATTTCTGGACGTTTTTCAATGGCAAAAATCAATGAATATTGTAAATGCACAAACAGTAATTTCTCCGCATTGCAAGGTGCAATTCTGAAATTTTTTGCTTTTTCCTGCTCCTCTTAGCATGATAAAGAAGATTCAAAGAGAGTGAGATGCCAGCTCCTTTCATTCAGTCAGTACCTTCAATCATTTCTGGACGTTTTTCAATGGCAAAAATCAATGAATATTGTAAATGCACAAACAGTAATTTCTCCGCATTGCAAGGTGCAATTCTGAAATTTTTTGCTTTTTCCCGCTCCTCTTAGCATGATAAAGAAGATTCAAAGAGAGTGAGGTGCCAGCTCCTTTCATTCAGTCAGTAGCTTCAAACATTTCAGGTATATGAATAACATGTTTTTCAATGGCAAAAATCAATGAATATTGTAAATGCACAAACAGTAATTTCTCCGCATTGCAAGGTGCAATTCTGAAATTTTTTGCTTTTTCCTGCTCCTCTTAGCATGATAAAGAAGATTCAAAGAGAGTGAGATGCCAGCTCCTTTCATTCAGTCAGTAGCTTCAATCATTTCTGGACGTTTTTCAATGGCAAAAATCAATGAATATTGTAAATGCACAAACAGTAATTTCTCCGCATTGCAAGGTGCAATTCTGAAATTTTTTGCTTTTTCCTGCTCCTCTTAGCATGATAAAGAAGATTCAAAGAGAGTGAGATGCCAGCTCCTTTCATTCAGTCAGTAGCTTCAATCATTTCTGGACGTTTTTCAATGGCAAAAATCAATGAATATTGTAAATGCACAAACAGTAATTTCTCCGCATTGCAAGGTGCAATTCTGAAATTTTTTGCTTTTTCCTGCTCCTCTTAGCATGATAAAGAAGATTCAAAGAGAGTGAGATGCCAGCTCCTTTCATTCAGTCAGTAGCTTCAAACATTTCTGGTATATGAATAACATGATGTTTTTCAATGGCAAAAATCAATGAATATTGTAAATGCACAAACAGTAATTTCTCCGCATTGCAAGGTGCAAGTCTGAAATTTTTTGCTTTTTCCTGCTCCTCTTAGCATGATAAAGAAGATTCAAAGAGAGTGAGATGCCAGCTACTTTCATTCAGTCAGTAGCTTCAATCATTTCTGGACGTTTTTCAATGGTAAAAATCAATGAATATTGTAAATGCACAAACAGTAATTTCTCCACATTGCAAGGTGCAATTCTGAAATTTTTTGCTTTTTCCTGCTCCTCTTAGCATGATAAAGAAGATTCAAAGAGAGTGACATGCCAGCTCCTTTCATTCAGTCAGTAGCTTCAAACATTTCTGATATATGAATAACATGATGTTTTTCAATGGCAAAAATCAATGAATATTGTAAATGCACAAACAGTAATTTCTCCGCATTGCAAGGTGCAATTCTGAAATTTTTTGCTTTTTCCTGCTCCTCTTAGCATGATAAAGAAGATTCAAAGAGAGTGAGATGCCAGCTCCTTTCATTCAGTCAGTAGCTTCAATCATTTCTGGACGTTTTTCAATGGCAAAAATCAATGAATATTCTAAATGCACAAACAGTAATTTCTCCGCATTGCAAGGTGCAATTCTGAAATTTTTTGCTTTTTCCTGCTCCTCTTAGCATGATAAAGAAGATTCAAAGAGAGTGAGATGTCAGCTCCTTTCATTCAGTCATTAGCTTCAAACATTTCTGGTATATGAATAACATGATGTTTTTCAATGGCAAAAATCAATGAATATTGTAAATGCACAAACAGTAATTTCTCCGCATTGCAAGGTGCAATTCTGAAATTTTTTGCTTTTTCCTGCTCCTCTTAGCATGATAAAGAAGATTCAAAGAGAGTGAGATGCCAGCTCCTTTCGTTCAGTCAGTAGCTTCAATCATTTCTGGACGTTTTTCAATGGCAAAAATCATTGAATATTATAAATGCACAAACAGTAATTTCTCCGCATTGCAAGGTGCAATTCTGAAATTTTTTACTTTTTCCTGCTCCTCTTAGCATGATAAAGAAGATTCAAAGAGAGTGAGATGCCAGCTCCTTTCATTCAGTCAGTAGCTTCAATCATTTCTGGTATATGAATAACATGATGTTTTTCAATGGCAAAAATCAATGAATATTGTAAATGCACAAACAGTAATTTCTCCGCATTGCAAGGTGCAATTCTGAAATTTTTTGCTTTTTCCTGCTCCTCTTAGCATGATAAAGAAGATTCAAAGAGAGTGAGATGCCAGCTCCTTTCATTCAGTCAGTAGCTTCAATCATTTCTGGACGTTTTTCAATGGCAAAAATCAATGAATATTGTAAATGCACAAACAGTAATTTCTCCGCATTGCAAGGTGCAATTCTGAAATTTTTTGCTTTTTCCTGCTCCTCTTAGCATGATAAACAAGATTCAAAGAGAGTGAGATGCCAGCTCCTTTCATTCAGTCAGTAGCTTCAATCATTTCTGGACGTTTTTCAATGGCAAAAATCAATGAATATTGTAAATGCACAAACAGTAATTTCTCCGCATTGCAAGGTGCAATTCTGAAATTTTTTGCTTTTTCCTGCTCCTCTTAGCATGATAAAGAAGATTCAAAGAGAGTGAGATGCCAGCTCCTTTCATTCAGTCAGTAGCTTCAATCATTTCTGGACGTTTTTCAATGGCAAAAATCAATGAATATTGTAAATGCACAAACAGTAATTTCTCCGCATTGCAAGGTGCAATTCTGAAATTTTTTGCTTTTTCCTGCTCCTCTTAGCATGATAAAGAAGATTCAAAGAGAGTGAGATGCCAGCTCCTTTCATTCAGTCAGTAGCTTCAATCATTTCTGGTATATGAATAACATGATGTTTTTCAATGGCAAAAATCAATGAATATTGTAAATGCACAAACAGTAATTTCTCCGCATTGCAAGGTGCAATTCTGAAATTTTTTGCTTTTTCCTGCTCCTCTTAGCATGATAAAGAAGATTCAAAGAGAGTGAGATGCCAGCTCCTTTCATTCAGTCAGTAGCTTCAATCATTTCTGGACGTTTTTCAATGGCAAAAATCAATGAATATTGTAAATGCACAAACAGTAATTTCTCCGCATTGCAAGGTGCAATTCTGAAATTTTTTGCTTTTTCCTGCTCCTCTTAGCATGATAAACATGATTCAAAGAGAGTGAGTTGCCAGCTCCTTTCATTCAGTCAGTAGCTTCAATCATTTCTGGACGTTTTTCAATTGCAAAAATCAATGAATATTGTAAATGCACAAACAGTAATTTCTCCGCATTGCAAGGTGCAATTCTGAAATTTTTTGCTTTTTCCTGCTCCTCTTAGCATGATAAAGACGATTCAAAGAGAGTGAGATGCCAGCTACTTTCATTCAGTCAGTAGCTTCAATCATTTCTGGTATATGAATAACATGATGTTTTTCAATGGCAAAAATCAATGAATATTGTAAATGCACAAACAGTAATTTCTCCGCATTGCAAGGTGCAATTCTGAAATTTTTTACTTTTTCCTGCTCCTCTTAGCATGATAAAGAAGATTCAAAGAGAGTGAGGTGCCAGCTCCTTTCATTCAGTCAGTAGCTTCAAACATTTCTGGTATATGAATAACATGTTTTTCAATGGCAAAAATCAATGAATATTGTAAATGCACAAACAGTAATTTCTCCGCATTGCAAGGTGCAATTGTGAAATTTTTTGCTTTTTCCTGCTCCTCTTAGCATGATAAAGAAGATTCAAAGAGAGTGAGATGCCAGCTCCTTTCATTCAGTCAGTAGCTTCAATCATTTCTGGACGTTTTTCAATGGCAAAAATCAATGAATATTGTAAATGCACAAACAGTAATTTCTCCGCATTGCAAGGTGCAATTCTGAAATTTTTTGCTTTTTCCTGCTCCTCTTAGCATGATAAAGAAGATTCAAAGAGAGTGAGATGCCAGCTCCTTTCATTCAGTCAGTAGCTTCAATCATTTCTGGACGTTTTTCAATGGCAAAAATCAATGAATATTGTAAATGCACAAACAGTAATTTCTCCGCATTGCAAGGTGCAATTCTGAAATTTTTTGCTTTTTCCTGCTCCTCTTAGCATGATAAAGAAGATTCAAAGAGAGTGAGATGCCAGCTCCTTTCATTCAGTCAGTAGCTTCAAACATTTCTGGTATATGAATAACATGATGTTTTTCAATGGCAAAAATCAATGAATATTGTAAATGCACAAACAGTAATTTCTCCGCATTGCAAGGTGCAAGTCTGAAATTTTTTGCTTTTTCCTGCTCCTCTTAGCATGATAAAGAAGATTCAAAGAGAGTGAGATGCCAGCTACTTTCATTCAGTCAGTAGCTTCAATCATTTCTGGACGTTTTTCAATGGTAAAAATCAATGAATATTGTAAATGCACAAACAGTAATTTCTCCACATTGCAAGGTGCAATTCTGAAATTTTTTGCTTTTTCCTGCTCCTCTTAGCATGATAAAGAAGATTCAAAGAGAGTGAGATGCCAGCTCCTTTCATTCAGTCAGTAGCTTCAAACATTTCTGGTATATGAATAACATGATGTTTTCAATGGCAAAAATCAATGAATATTGTAAATGCACAAACAGTAAATTCTCCGCATTGCAAGGTGCAATTCTGAAATTTTTTGCTTTTTCCTGCTCCTCTTAGCATGATAAAGAAGATTCAAAGTGAGATGCCAGCTCCTTTCATTCAGTCAGTAGCTTCAAACATTTCTGGTATATGAATAACATGATGTTTTTCAATGGCAAAAATCAATGAATATTGTAAATGCACAAACAGTAATTTCTCCGCATTGCAAGGTGCAAGTCTGAAATTTTTTGCTTTTTCCTGCTCCTCTTAGCATGATAAAGAAGATTCAAAGAGAGTGAGATGCCAGCTACTTTCATTCAGTCAGTAGATTCAATCATTTCTGGACGTTTTTCAATGTTAAAAATCAATGAATATTGTAAATGCACAAACAGTAATTTCTCCACATTGCAAGGTGCAATTCTGAAATTTTTTGCTTTTTCCTGCTCCTCTTAGCATGATAATGAAGATTCAAAGAGAGTGAGATGCCAGCTCCTTTCATTCAGTCAGTAGCTTCAAACATTTCTGGTATATGAATAACATGATGTTTTTCAATGGCAAAAATCAATGAATATTGTAAATGCACAAACAGTAATTTCTCCGCATTGCAAGGTGCAATTCTGAAATTTTTTGCTTTTTCCTGCTCCTCTTAGCATGATAAAGAAGATTCAAAGAGAGTGAGATGCCAGCTCCTTTCATTCAGTCAGTAGCTTCAATCATTTCTGGACGTTTTTCAATGGCAAAAATCAATGAATATTGTAAATGCACAAACAGTAATTTCTCCGCATTGCAAGGTGCAATTCTGAAATTTTTTGCTTTTTCCTGCTCCTCTTAGCATGATAAAGAAGATTCAAAGAGAGTGAGATGCCAGCTCCTTTCATTCAGTCAGTAGCTTCAAACATTTCTGGTATATGAATAACATGATGTTTTTCAATGGCAAAAATCAATGAATATTGTAAATGCACAAACAGTAATTTCTCCGCATTGCAAGGTGCAAGTCTGAAATTTTTTGCTTTTTCCTGCTCCTCTTAGCATGATAAAGAAGATTCAAAGAGAGTGAGATGCCAGCTACTTTCATTCAGTCAGTAGCTTCAATCATTTCTGGACGTTTTTCAATGGCAAAAATCAATGAATATTGTAAATGCACAAACAGTAATTTCTCCGCATTGCAAGGTGCAATTCTGAAATTTTTTGCTTTTTCCTGCTCCTCTTAGCATGATAAAGAAGATTCAAAGAGAGTGAGATGCCAGCTCCTTTCATTCAGTCAGTAGCTTCAAACATTTCTGGTATATGAATAACATGATGTTTTTCAATGGCAAAAATCAATGAATATTGTAAATGCACAAACAGTAATTTCTCCGCATTGCAAGGTGCAAGTCTGAAATTTTTTGCTTTTTCCTGCTCCTCTTAGCATGATAAAGAAGATTCAAAGAGAGTGAGATGCCAGCTACTTTCATTCAGTCAGTAGATTCAATCATTTCTGGACGTTTTTCAATGTTAAAAATCAATGAATATTGTAAATGCACAAACAGTAATTTCTCCACATTGCAAGGTGCAATTCTGAAATTTTTTGCTTTTTCCTGCTCCTCTTAGCATGATAATGAAGATTCAAAGAGAGTGAGATGCCAGCTCCTTTCATTCAGTCAGTAGCTTCAAACATTTCTGGTATATGAATAACATGATGTTTTTCAATGGCAAAAATCAATGAATATTGTAAATGCACAAACAGTAATTTCTCCGCATTGCAAGGTGCAAGTCTGAAATTTTTTGCTTTTTCCTGCTCCTCTTAGCATGATAAAGAAGATTCAAAGAGAGTGAGATGCCAGCTACTTTCATTCAGTCAGTAGCTTCAATCATTTCTGGACGTTTTTCAATGGTAAAAATCAATGAATATTGTAAATGCACAAACAGTAATTTCTCCACATTGCAAGGTGCAATTCTGCAATTTTTTGCTTTTTCCTGCTCCTCTTAGCATGATAAAGAAGATTCAAAGAGAGTGAGATGCCAGCTCCTTTCATTCAGTCAGTAGCTTCAAACATTTCTGGTATATGAATAACATGATGTTTTCAATGGCAAAAATCAATGAATATTGTAAATGCACAAACAGTAAATTCTCCGCATTGCAAGGTGCAATTCTGAAATTTTTTGCTTTTTCCTGCTCCTCTTAGCATGATAAAGAAGATTCAAAGAGAGTGAGATGCCAGCTCCTTTCATTCAGTCAGTAGCTTCAAACATTTCTGGTATATGAATAACATGATGTTTTTCAATGGCAAAAATCAATGAATATTGTAAATGCACAAACAGTAATTTCTCCGCATTGCAAGGTGCAAGTCTGAAATTTTTTGCTTTTTCCTGCTCCTCTTAGCATGATAAAGAAGATTCAAAGAGAGTGAGAAGCCAGCTACTTTCATTCAGTCAGTAGATTCAATCATTTCTGGACGTTTTTCAATGTTAAAAATCAATGAATATTGTAAATGCACAAACAGTAATTTCTCCACATTGCAAGGTGCAATTCTGAAATTTTTTGCTTTTTCCTGCTCCTCTTAGCATGATAATGAAGATTCAAAGAGAGTGAGATGCCAGCTCCTTTCATTCAGTCAGTAGCTTCAAACATTTCTGGTATATGAATAACATGATGTTTTTCAATGGCAAAAATCAATGAATATTGTAAATGCACAAACAGTAATTTCTCCGCATTGCAAGGTGCAATTCTGAAATTTTTTGCTTTTTCCTGCTCCTCTTAGCATGATAAAGAAGATTCAAAGAGAGTGAGATGCCAGCTCCTTTCATTCAGTCAGTAGCTTCAATCATTTCTGGATGTTTTTCAATGGCAAAAATCAATGAATATTGTAAATGCACAAACTGTAATTTCTCCGCATTGCAAGGTGCAATTCTGAAATTTTTTACTTTTTCCTGCTCCTCTTAGCATGATAAAGAAGATTCAAAGAGAGTGAGATGCCAGCTCCTTTCATTCAGTCAGTAGCTTCAATCATTTCTGGACGTTTTTCAATGGCAAAAATCAATGAATATTGTAAATGCACAAACAGTAATTTCTCCGCATTGCAAGGTGCAATTCTGAAATTTTTTGCTTTTTCCTGCTCCTCTTAGCATGATAAAGAAGATTCAAAGAGAGTGAGATGCCAGCTCCTTTCATTCAGTCAGTACTTTCAATCATTTCTGGACGTTTTTCAATGGCAAAAATCAATGAATATTGTAAATGCACAAACAGTAATTTCTCCGCATTGCAAGGTGCAATTCTGAATTTTTTTGCTTTTTCCCGCTCCGCTTAGCATGATAAAGAAGATTCAAAGAGAATGAGGTGCCAGCTCCTTTCATTCAGTCAGTAGCTTCAAACATTTCTGGTATATGAATAACATGTTTTTCAATGGCAAAAATCAATGAATATTGTAAATGCACAAACAGTAATTTCTCCGCATTGCAAGGTGCAATTCTGAAATTTTTTGCTTTTTCCTGCTCCGCTTAGCATGATAAAGAAGATTCAAAGAGAGTGAGATGCCAGCTCCTTTCATTCAGTCAGTAGCTTCAAACATTTCTGGTATATGAATAACATGATGTTTTTCAATGTCAAAAATCAATGAATATTGTAAATGCACAAACAGTAATTTCTCCGCATTGCAAGGTGCAAGTCTGAAATTTTTTGCTTTTTCCTGCTCCTCTTAGCATGATAAAGAAGATTCAAAGAGAGTGAGATGCCAGCTACTTTCATTCAGTCAGTAGCTTCAATCATTTCTGGACGTTTTTCAATGGTAAAAATCAATGAATATTGTAAATGCACAGTAATTTCTCCACATTGCAAGGTGCAATTCTGAAATTTTTTGCTTTTTCCTGCTCCTCTTAGCATGATAAAGAAGATTCAAAGAGAGTGAGATGCCAGCTCCTTTCATTCAGTCAGTAGCTTCAAACATTTCTGGTATATGAATAACATGATGTTTTTCAATGGCAAAAATCAATGAATATTGTAAATGCACAAACAGTAATTTCTCCGCATTGCAAGGTGCAATTCTGAAATTTTTTGCTTTTTCCTGCTCCTCTTAGCATGATAAAGAAGATTCAAAGAGAGTGAGATGCCAGCTCCTTTCATTCAGTCAGTAGCTTCAAACATTTCTGGTATATGAATAACATGATGTTTTTCAATGGCAAAAATCAATGAATATTGTAAATGCACAAACAGTAATTTCTCCGCATTGCAAGGTGCAATTCTGAAATTTTTTGCTTTTTCCTGCTCCTCTTAGCATGATAAAGAAGATTCAAAGAGAGTGAGATGCCAGCTCCTTTCATTCAGTCAGTAGCTTCAATCATTTCTGGACGTTTTTCAATGGCAAAAATCAATGAATATTGTAAATGCACAAACAGTAATTTCTCTGCATTGCAAGGTGCAATTCTGAAATTTTTTGCTTTTTCCTGCTCCTCTTAGCATGATAAAGAAGATTCAAAGAGAGTGAGATGTCAGCTCCTTTCATTCAGTCAGTAGCTTCAAACATTTCTGGTATATGAATAACATGATGTTTTTCAATGGCAAAAATCAATGAATATTGTAAATGCACAAACAGTAATTTCTCCGCATTGCAAGGTGCAATTCTGAAATTTTTTGCTTTTTCCTGCTCCTCTTAGCATGATAAAGAATATTCAAAGAGAGTGAGATGCCAGCTCCTTTCATTCAGTCAGTAGCTTCAATCATTTCTGGACGTTTTTCAATGGCAAAAATCAATGAATATTGTAAATGCACAAACAGTAATTTCTCTGCATTGCAAGGTGCAATTCTGAAATTTTTTGCTTTTTCCTGCTCCTCTTAGCATGATAAAGAAGATTCAAAGAGAGTGAGATGCCAGCTCCTTTCGTTCAGTCAGTAGCTTCAATCATTTCTGGACGTTTTTCAATGGCAAAAATCATTGAATATTATAAATGCACAAACAGTAATTTCTCCGCATAGCAAGGTGCAATTCTGAAATTTTTTACTTTTTCCTGCTCCTCTTAGCATGATAAAGAAGATTCAAAGAGAGTGAGATGCCAGCTCCTTTCATTCAGTCAGTAGCTTCAATCATTTCTGGTATATGAATAACATGATGTTTTTCAATGGCAAAAATCAATGAATATTGTAAATGCACAAACAGTAATTTCTCCGCATTGCAAGGTGCAATTCTGAAATTTTTTGCTTTTTCCTGCTCCTCTTAGCATGATAAAGAAGATTCAAAGAGAGTGAGATGCCAGCTCCTTTCATTCAGTCAGTAGCTTCAATCATTTCTGGACGTTTTTCAATGGCAAAAATCAATGAATATTGTAAATGCACAAACAGTAATTTCTCCGCATTGCAAGGTGCAATTCTGAAATTTTTTGGTTTTTCCTGCTCCTCTTAGCATGATAAAGAAGATTCAAAGAGAGTGAGATGCCAGCTACTTTCATTCAGTCAGTAGCTTCAAACATTTCTGGTATATGAATAACATAATGTTTTTCAATGGCAAAAATCAATGAATATTGTAAATGCACAAACAGTAATTTCTCCGCATTGCAAGGTGCAAGTCTGAAATTTTTTGCTTTTTCCTGCTCCTCTTAGCATGATAAAGAAGATTCAAAGAGAGTGAGATGCCAGCTACTTTCATTCAGTCAGTAGCTTCAATCATTTCTGGACGTTTTTCAATGGTAAAAATCAATGAATATTGTAAATGCACAAACAGTAATTTCTCCACATTGCAAGGTGCAATTCTGAAATTTTTTGCTTTTTCCTGCTCCTCTTAGCATGATAAAGAAGATTCAAAGAGAGTGAGATGCCAGCTCCTTTCATTCAGTCAGTAGCTTCAAACATTTCTGGTATATGAATAACATGATGTTTTTCAATGGCAAAAATCAATGAATATTGTAAATGCACAAACAGTAATTTCTCCGCATTGCAAGGTGCAATTCTGAAATTTTTTGCTTTTTCCTGCTCCTCTTAGCATGATAAAGAACATTCAAAGAGAGTGAGATGCCAGCTCCTTTCATTCAGTCAGTAGCTTCAATCATTTCTGGATGTTTTTCAATGGCAAAAATCAATGAATATTGTAAATGCACAAACTGTAATTTCTCCGCATTGCAAGGTGCAATTCTGAAATTTTTTGCTTTTTCCTGCTCCTCTTAGCATGATAAAGAAGATTCAAAGAGAGTGAGATGCCAGCTCCTTTCATTCAGTCAGTAGCTTCAATCATTTCTGGACGTTTTTCAATGGCAAAAATCAATGAATATTGTAAATGCACAAACAGTAATTTCTCCGCATTGCAAGGTGCAATTCTGAAATTTTTTGCTTTTTCCTGCTCCTCTTAGCATGATAAAGAAGATTCAAAGAGAGTGAGATGCCAGCTCCTTTCATTCAGTCAGTACCTTCAATCATTTCTGGACGTTTTTCAATGGCAAAAATCAATGAATATTGTAAATGCACAAACAGTAATTTCTCCGCATTGCAAGGTGCAATTCTGAAATTTTTTGCTTTTTCCCGCTCCTCTTAGCATGATAAAGAAGATTCAAAGAGAGTGAGGTGCCAGCTCCTTTCATTCAGTCAGTAGCTTCAAACATTTCTGGTATATGAATAACATGTTTTTCAATGGCAAAAATCAATGAATATTGTAAATGCACAAACAGTAATTTCTCCGCATTGCAAGGTGCAATTCTGAAATTTTTTGATTTTTCCTGCTCCTCTTAGCATGATAAAGAAGATTCAAAGAGAGTGAGATGCCAGCTCCTTTCATTCAGTCAGTAGCTTCAATCATTTCTGGACGTTTTTCAGTGGCAAAAATCAATGAATATTGTAAATGCACAAACAGTAATTTCTCCGCATTGCAAGGTGCAATTCTGAAATTTTTTGCTTTTTCCTGCTCCTCTTAGCATGATAAAGAAGATTCAAAGAGAGTGAGATGCCAGCTCCTTTCATTCAGTCAGTAGCTTCAAACATTTCTGGTATATGAATAACATGATGTTTTTCAATGGCAAAAATCAATGGATATTGTAAATGCACAAACAGTAATTTCTCCGCATTGCAAGGTGCAATTCTGAAATTTTTTGCTTTTTCCTGCTCCTCTTAGCATGATAAAGAAGATTCAAAGAGAGTGAGATGCCAGCTCCTTTCATTCAGTCAGTAGCTTCAAACATTTCTGGTATATGAATAAAATGATGTTTTTCAATGGCAAAAATCAATGAATATTGTAAATGCACAAACAGTAATTTCTCCGCATTGCAAGGTGCAAGTCTGAAATTTTTTGCTTTTTCCTGCTCCTCTTAGCATGATAAAGAAGATTCAAAGAGAGTGAGATGCCAGCTACTTTCATTCAGTCAGTAGCTTCAATCATTTCTGGACGTTTTTCAATGGTAAAAATCAATGAATATTGTAAATGCACAAACAGTAATTTCTCCACATTGCAAGGTGCAATTCTGAAATTTTTTACTTTTTCCTGCTCCTCTTAGCATGATAAAGAAGATTCAAAGAGAGTGAGATGCCAGCTCCTTTCATTCAGTCAGTAGCTTCAAACATTTCTGGTATATGAATAACATGATGTTTTTCAATGGCAAAAATCAATGAATATTGTAAATGCACAAACAGTAATTTCTCCGCATTGCAAGGTGCAATTCTGAAATTTTTTGCTTTTTCCTGCTCCTCTTAGCATGATAAAGAAGATTCAAAGAGAGTGAGATGCCAGCTCCTTTCATTCAGTCAGTAGCTTCAATCATTTCTGGATGTTTTTCAATGGCAAAAATCAATGAATATTGTAAATGCACAAACTGTAATTTCTCCGCATTGCAAGGTGCAATTCTGAAATTTTTTGCTTTTTCCTGCTCCTCTTAGCATGATAAAGAACATTCAAAGAGAGTGAGATGCCAGCTCCTTTCATTCAGTCAGTAGCTTCAATCATTTCTGGATGTTTTTCAATGGCAAAAATCAATGAATATTGTAAATGCACAAACTGTAATTTCTCCGCATTGCAAGGTGCAATTCTGAAATTTTTTGCTTTTTCCTGCTCCTCTTAGCATGATAAAGAAGATTCAAAGAGAGTGAGATGCCAGCTCCTTTCATTCAGTCAGTAGCTTCAATCATTTCTGGACGTTTTTCAATGGCAAAAATCAATGAATATTGTAAATGCACAAACAGTAATTTCTCCGCATTGCAAGGTGCAATTCTGAAATTTTTTGCTTTTTCCTGCTCCTCTTAGCATGATAAAGAAGATTCAAAGAGAGTGAGATGCCAGCTCCTTTCATTCAGTCAGTACCTTCAATCATTTCTGGACGTTTTTCAATGGCAAAAATCAATGAATATTGTAAATGCACAAACAGTAATTTCTCCGCATTGCAAGGTGCAATTCTGAAATTTTTTGCTTTTTCCCGCTCCTCTTAGCATGATAAAGAAGATTCAAAGAGAGTGAGGTGCCAGCTCCTTTCATTCAGTCAGTAGCTTCAAACATTTCTGGTATATGAATAACATGTTTTTCAATGGCAAAAATCAATGAATATTGTAAATGCACAAACAGTAATTTCTCCGCATTGCAAGGTGCAATTCTGAAATTTTTTGATTTTTCCTGCTCCTCTTAGCATGATAAAGAAGATTCAAAGAGAGTGAGATGCCAGCTCCTTTCATTCAGTCAGTAGCTTCAATCATTTCTGGACGTTTTTCAGTGGCAAAAATCAATGAATATTGTAAATGCACAAACAGTAATTTCTCCGCATTGCAAGGTGCAATTCTGAAATTTTTTGCTTTTTCCTGCTCCTCTTAGCATGATAAAGAAGATTCAAAGAGAGTGAGATGCCAGCTCCTTTCATTCAGTCAGTAGCTTCAAACATTTCTGGTATATGAATAACATGATGTTTTTCAATGGCAAAAATCAATGGATATTGTAAATGCACAAACAGTAATTTCTCCGCATTGCAAGGTGCAATTCTGAAATTTTTTGCTTTTTCCTGCTCCTCTTAGCATGATAAAGAAGATTCAAAGAGAGTGAGATGCCAGCTCCTTTCATTCAGTCAGTAGCTTCAAACATTTCTGGTATATGAATAAAATGATGTTTTTCAATGGCAAAAATCAATGAATATTGTAAATGCACAAACAGTAATTTCTCCGCATTGCAAGGTGCAAGTCTGAAATTTTTTGCTTTTTCCTGCTCCTCTTAGCATGATAAAGAAGATTCAAAGAGAGTGAGATGCCAGCTACTTTCATTCAGTCAGTAGCTTCAATCATTTCTGGACGTTTTTCAATGGTAAAAATCAATGAATATTGTAAATGCACAAACAGTAATTTCTCCACATTGCAAGGTGCAATTCTGAAATTTTTTACTTTTTCCTGCTCCTCTTAGCATGATAAAGAAGATTCAAAGAGAGTGAGATGCCAGCTCCTTTCATTCAGTCAGTAGCTTCAAACATTTCTGGTATATGAATAACATGATGTTTTTCAATGGCAAAAATCAATGAATATTGTAAATGCACAAACAGTAATTTCTCCGCATTGCAAGGTGCAATTCTGAAATTTTTTGCTTTTTCCTGCTCCTCTTAGCATGATAAAGAAGATTCAAAGAGAGTGAGATGCCAGCTCCTTTCATTCAGTCAGTAGCTTCAATCATTTCTGGATGTTTTTCAATGGCAAAAATCAATGAATATTGTAAATGCACAAACTGTAATTTCTCCGCATTGCAAGGTGCAATTCTGAAATTTTTTGCTTTTTCCTGCTCCTCTTAGCATGTTAAAGAAGATTCAAAGAGAGTGAGATGCCAGCTCCTTTCATTCAGTCAGTAGCTTCAATCATTTCTGGACGTTTTTCAGTGGCAAAAATCAATGAATATTGTAAATGCACAAACAGTAATTTCTCCGCATTGCAAGGTGCAATTCTGAAATTTTTTGCTTTTTCCTGCTCCTCTTAGCATGATAAAGAAGATTCAAAGAGAGTGAGATGCCAGCTCCTTTCATTCAGTCAGTACCTTCAATCATTTCTGGACGTTTTTCAATGGCAAAAATCAATGAATATTGTAAATGCACAAACAGTAATTTCTCCGCATTGCAAGGTGCAAGTCTGAAATTTTTTGCTTTTTCCTGCTCCTCTTAGCATGATAAAGAAGATTCAAAGAGAGTGAGATGCCAGCTACTTTCATTCAGTCAATAGCTTCAATCATTTCTGGACGTTTTTCAATGGTAAAAATCAATGAATATTGTAAATGCACAAACAGTAATTTCTCCACATTGCAAGGTGCAATTCTGAAATTTTTTGCTTTTTCCTGCTCCTCTTAGCATGATAAAGAAGATTCAAAGAGAGTGAGATGCCAGCTCCTTTCATTCAGTCAGTAGCTTCAAACATTTCTGGTATATGAATAACATGATGTTTTTCAATGGCAAAAATCAATGAATATTGTAAATGCACAAACAGTAATTTCTCCGCATTGCAAGGTGCAATTCTGAAATTTTTTGCTTTTTCCTGCTCCTCTTAGCATGATAAAGAAGATTCAAAGAGAGTGAGATGCCAGCTCCTTTCATTCAGTCAGTAGCTTCAATCATTTCTGGACGTTTTTCAATGGCAAAAATCAATGAATATTGTAAATGCACAAACAGTAATTTCTCTGCATTGCAAGGTGCAATTCTGAAATTTTTTGCTTTTTCCTGCTCCTCTTAGCATGATAAAGAAGATTCAAAGAGAGTGAGATGTCAGCTCCTTTCATTCAGTCAGTAGCTTCAAACATTTCTGGTATATGAATAACATGATGTTTTTCAATGGCAAAAATCAATGAATATTGTAAATGCACAAACAGTAATTTCTCCGCATTGCAAGGTGCAATTCTGAAATTTTTTGCTTTTTCCTGCTCCTCTTAGCATGATAAAGAATATTCAAAGAGAGTGAGATGCCAGCTCCTTTCATTCAGTCAGTAGCTTCAATCATTTCTGGACGTTTTTCAATGGCAAAAATCAATGAATATTGTAAATGCACAAACAGTAATTTCTCTGCATTGCAAGGTGCAATTCTGAAATTTTTTGCTTTTTCCTGCTCCTCTTAGCATGATAAAGAAGATTCAAAGAGAGTGAGATGCCAGCTCCTTTCGTTCAGTCAGTAGCTTCAATCATTTCTGGACGTTTTTCAATGGCAAAAATCATTGAATATTATAAATGCACAAACAGTAATTTCTCCGCATAGCAAGGTGCAATTCTGAAATTTTTTACTTTTTCCTGCTCCTCTTAGCATGATAAAGAAGATTCAAAGAGAGTGAGATGCCAGCTCCTTTCATTCAGTCAGTAGCTTCAATCATTTCTGGTATATGAATAACATGATGTTTTTCAATGGCAAAAATCAATGAATATTGTAAATGCACAAACAGTAATTTCTCCGCATTGCAAGGTGCAATTCTGAAATTTTTTGCTTTTTCCTGCTCCTCTTAGCATGATAAAGAAGATTCAAAGAGAGTGAGATGCCAGCTCCTTTCATTCAGTCAGTAGCTTCAATCATTTCTGGACGTTTTTCAATGGCAAAAATCAATGAATATTGTAAATGCACAAACAGTAATTTCTCCGCATTGCAAGGTGCAATTCTGAAATTTTTTGGTTTTTCCTGCTCCTCTTAGCATGATAAAGAAGATTCAAAGAGAGTGAGATGCCAGCTACTTTCATTCAGTCAGTAGCTTCAAACATTTCTGGTATATGAATAACATAATGTTTTTCAATGGCAAAAATCAATGAATATTGTAAATGCACAAACAGTAATTTCTCCGCATTGCAAGGTGCAATTCTGAAATTTTTTGCTTTTTCCTGCTCCTCTTAGCATGATAAAGAAGATTCAAAGAGAGTGAGATGCCAGCTCCTTTCATTCAGTCAGTACCTTCAATCATTTCTGGACGTTTTTCAATGGCAAAAATCAATGAATATTGTAAATGCACAAACAGTAATTTCTCCGCATTGCAAGGTGCAATTCTGAAATTTTTTGCTTTTTCCCGCTCCTCTTAGCATGATAAAGAAGATTCAAAGAGAGTGAGGTGCCAGCTCCTTTCATTCAGTCAGTAGCTTCAAACATTTCTTGTATATGAATAACATGTTTTTCAATGGCAAAAATCAATGAATATTGTAAATGCACAAACAGTAATTTCTCCGCATTGCAAGGTGCAATTCTGAAATTTTTTGATTTTTCCTGCTCCTCTTAGCATGATAAAGAAGATTCAAAGAGAGTGAGATGCCAGCTCCTTTCATTCAGTCAGTAGCTTCAATCATTTCTGGACGTTTTTCAATGGCAAAAATCAATGAATATTGTAAATGCACAAACAGTAATTTCTCCGCATTGCAAGGTGCAATTCTGAAATTTTTTGCTTTTTCCTGCTCCTCTTAGCATGATAAAGAAGATTCAAAGAGAGTGAGATGCCAGCTCCTTTCATTCAGTCAGTAGCTTCAAACATTTCTGGTATATGAATAACATGATGTTTTTCAATGGCAAAAATCAATGAATATTGTAAATGCACAAACAGTAATTTCTCCGCATTGCAAGGTGCAATTCTGAAATTTTTTGCTTTTTCCTGCTCCTCTTAGCATGATAAAGAAGATTCAAAGAGAGTGAGATGCCAGCTCCTTTCATTCAGTCAGTAGCTTCAAACATTTCTGGTATATGAATAAAATGATGTTTTTCAATGGCAAAAATCAATGAATATTGTAAATGCACAAACAGTAATTTCTCCGCATTGCAAGGTGCAAGTCTGAAATTTTTTGCTTTTTCCTGCTCCTCTTAGCATGATAAAGAAGATTCAAAGAGAGTGAGATGCCAGCTACTTTCATTCAGTCAGTAGCTTCAATCATTTCTGGACGTTTTTCAATGGTAAAAATCAATGAATATTGTAAATGCACAAACAGTAATTTCTCCACATTGCAAGGTGCAATTCTGAAATTTTTTGCTTTTTCCTGCTCCTCTTAGCATGATAAAGAAGATTCAAAGAGAGTGAGATGCCAGCTCCTTTCATTCAGTCAGTAGCTTCAAACATTTCTGGTATATGAATAACATGATGTTTTTCAATGGCAAAAATCAATGAATATTGTAAATGCACAAACAGTAATTTCTCCGCATTGCAAGGTGCAATTCTGAAATTTTTTGCTTTTTCCTGCTCCTCTTAGCATGATAAAGAAGATTCAAAGAGAGTGAGATGCCAGCTCCTTTCATTCAGTCAGTAGCTTCAATCATTTCTGGATGTTTTTCAATGGCAAAAATCAATGAATATTGTAAATGCACAAACTGTAATTTCTCCGCATTGCAAGGTGCAATTCTGAAATTTTTTGCTTTTTCCTGCTCCTCTTAGCATGTTAAAGAAGATTCAAAGAGAGTGAGATGCCAGCTCCTTTCATTCAGTCAGTAGCTTCAATCATTTCTGGACGTTTTTCAGTGGCAAAAATCAATGAATATTGTAAATGCACAAACAGTAATTTCTCCGCATTGCAAGGTGCAATTCTGAAATTTTTTGCTTTTTCCTGCTCCTCTTAGCATGATAAAGAAGATTCAAAGAGAGTGAGATGCCAGCTCCTTTCATTCAGTCAGTACCTTCAATCATTTCTGGACGTTTTTCAATGGCAAAAATCAATGAATATTGTAAATGCACAAACAGTAATTTCTCCGCATTGCAAGGTGCAAGTCTGAAATTTTTTGCTTTTTCCTGCTCCTCTTAGCATGATAAAGAAGATTCAAAGAGAGTGAGATGCCAGCTACTTTCATTCAGTCAGTAGCTTCAATCATTTCTGGACGTTTTTCAATGGTAAAAATCAATGAATATTGTAAATGCACAAACAGTAATTTCTCCACATTGCAAGGTGCAATTCTGAAATTTTTTGCTTTTTCCTGCTCCTCTTAGCATGATAAAGAAGATTCAAAGAGAGTGAGATGCCAGCTCCTTTCATTCAGTCAGTAGCTTCAAACATTTCTGGTATATGAATAACATGATGTTTTTCAATGGCAAAAATCAATGAATATTGTAAATGCACAAACAGTAATTTCTCCGCATTGCAAGGTGCAATTCTGAAATTTTTTGCTTTTTCCTGCTCCTCTTAGCATGATAAAGAAGATTCAAAGAGAGTGAGATGCCAGCTCCTTTCATTCAGTCAGTAGCTTCAATCATTTCTGGATGTTTTTCAATGGCAAAAATCAATGAATATTGTAAATGCACAAACTGTAATTTCTCCGCATTGCAAGGTGCAATTCTGAAATTTTTTGCTTTTTCCTGCTCCTCTTAGCATGATAAAGAAGATTCAAAGAGAGTGAGATGCCAGCTCCTTTCATTCAGTCAGTAGCTTCAATCATTTCTGGACGTTTTTCAATGGCAAAAATCAATGAATATTGTAAATGCACAAACAGTAATTTCTCCGCATTGCAAGGTGCAATTCTGAAATTTTTTGCTTTTTCCTGCTCCTCTTAGCATGATAAAGAAGATTCAAAGAGAGTGAGATGCCAGCTCCTTTCATTCAGTCAGTACCTTCAATCATTTCTGGACGTTTTTCAATGGCAAAAATCAATGAATATTGTAAATGCACAAACAGTAATTTCTCCGCATTGCAAGGTGCAATTCTGAAATTTTTTGCTTTTTCCCGCTCCTCTTAGCATGATAAAGAAGATTCAAAGAGAGTGAGGTGCCAGCTCCTTTCATTCAGTCAGTAGCTTCAAACATTTCTGGTATATGAATAACATGTTTTTCAATGGCAAAAATCAATGAATATTGTAAATGCACAAACAGTAATTTCTCCGCATTGCAAGGTGCAATTCTGAAATTTTTTGATTTTTCCTGCTCCTCTTAGCATGATAAAGAAGATTCAAAGAGAGTGAGATGCCAGCTCCTTTCATTCAGTCAGTAGCTTCAATCATTTCTGGACGTTTTTCAATGGCAAAAATCAATGAATATTGTAAATGCACAAACAGTAATTTCTCCGCATTGCAAGGTGCAATTCTGAAATTTTTTGCTTTTTCCTGCTCCTCTTAGCATGATAAAGAAGATTCAAAGAGAGTGAGATGCCAGCTCCTTTCATTCAGTCAGTAGCTTCAAACATTTCTGGTATATGAATAACATGATGTTTTTCAATGGCAAAAATCAATGAATATTGTAAATGCACAAACAGTAATTTCTCCGCATTGCAAGGTGCAATTCTGAAATTTTTTGCTTTTTCCTGCTCCTCTTAGCATGATAAAGAAGATTCAAAGAGAGTGAGATGCCAGCTCCTTTCATTCAGTCAGTAGCTTCAAACATTTCTGGTATATGAATAACATGATGTTTTTCAATGGCAAAAATCAATGAATATTGTAAATGCACAAACAGTAATTTCTCCGCATTGCAAGGTGCAAGTCTGAAATTTTTTGCTTTTTACTGCTCCTCTTAGCATGATAAAGAAGATTCAAAGAGAGTGAGATGCCAGCTACTTTCATTCAGTCAGTAGCTTCAATCATTTCTGGACGTTTTTCAATGGTAAAAATCAATGAATATTGTAAATGCACAAACAGTAATTTCTCCACATTGCAAGGTGCAATTCTGAAATTTTTTGCTTTTTCCTGCTCCTCTTAGCATGATAAAGAAGATTCAAAGAGAGTGAGATGCCAGCTCCTTTCATTCAGTCAGTAGCTTCAAACATTTCTGGTATATGAATAACATGATGTTTTTCAATGGCAAAAATCAATGAATATTGTAAATGCACAAACAGTAATTTCTCCGCATTGCAAGGTGCAATTCTGAAATTTTTTGCTTTTTCCTGCTCCTCTTAGCATGATAAAGAAGATTCAAAGAGAGTGAGATGCCAGCTCCTTTCATTCAGTCAGTACCTTCAATCATTTCTGGACGTTTTTCAATGGCAAAAATCAATGAATATTGTAAATGCACAAACAGTAATTTCTCCGCATTGCAAGGTGCAATTCTGAAATTTTTTGCTTTTTCCCGCTCCTCTTAGCATGATAAAGAAGATTCAAAGAGAGTGAGGTGCCAGCTCCTTTCATTCAGTCAGTAGCTTCAAACATTTCTGGTATATGAATAACATGTTTTTCAATGGCAAAAATCAATGAATATTGTAAATGCACAAACAGTAATTTCTCCGCATTGCAAGGTGCAATTCTGAAATTTTTTGATTTTTCCTGCTCCTCTTAGCATGATAAAGAAGATTCAAAGAGAGTGAGATGCCAGCTCCTTTCATTCAGTCAGTAGCTTCAATCATTTCTGGACGTTTTTCAATGGCAAAAATCAATGAATATTGTAAATGCACAAACAGTAATTTCTCCGCATTGCAAGGTGCAATTCTGAAATTTTTTGCTTTTTCCTGCTCCTCTTAGCATGATAAAGAAGATTCAAAGAGAGTGAGATGCCAGCTCCTTTCATTCAGTCAGTAGCTTCAAACATTTCTGGTATATGAATAACATGATGTTTTTCAATGGCAAAAATCAATGAATATTGTAAATGCACAAACAGTAATTTCTCCGCATTGCAAGGTGCAATTCTGAAATTTTTTGCTTTTTCCTGCTCCTCTTAGCATGATAAAGAAGATTCAAAGAGAGTGAGATGCCAGCTCCTTTCATTCAGTCAGTAGCTTCAAACATTTCTGGTATATGAATAACATGATGTTTTTCAATGGCAAAAATCAATGAATATTGTAAATGCACAAACAGTAATTTCTCCGCATTGCAAGGTGCAAGTCTGAAATTTTTTGCTTTTTACTGCTCCTCTTAGCATGATAAAGAAGATTCAAAGAGAGTGAGATGCCAGCTACTTTCATTCAGTCAGTAGCTTCAATCATTTCTGGACGTTTTTCAATGGTAAAAATCAATGAATATTGTAAATGCACAAACAGTAATTTCTCCACATTGCAAGGTGCAATTCTGAAATTTTTTGCTTTTTCCTGCTCCTCTTAGCATGATAAAGAAGATTCAAAGAGAGTGAGATGCCAGCTCCTTTCATTCAGTCAGTAGCTTCAAACATTTCTGGTATATGAATAACATGATGTTTTTCAATGGCAAAAATCAATGAATATTGTAAATGCACAAACAGTAATTTCTCCGCATTGCAAGGTGCAATTCTGAAATTTTTTGCTTTTTCCTGCTCCTCTTAGCATGATAAAGAACATTCAAAGAGAGTGAGATGCCAGCTCCTTTCATTCAGTCAGTAGCTTCAATCATTTCTGGATGTTTTTCAATGGCAAAAATCAATGAATATTGTAAATGCACAAACTGTAATTTCTCCGCATTGCAAGGTGCAATTCTGAAATTTTTTGCTTTTTCCTGCTCCTCTTAGCATGATAAAGAAGATTCAAAGAGAGTGAGATGCCAGCTCCTTTCATTCAGTCAGTAGCTTCAATCATTTCTGGACGTTTTTCAATGGCAAAAATCAATGAATATTGTAAATGCACAAACAGTAATTTCTCCGCATTGCAAGGAGCAATTCTGAAATTTTTTGCTTTTTCCTGCTCCTCTTAGCATGATAAAGAAGATTCAAAGAGAGTGAGATGCCAGCTCCTTTCATTCAGTCAGTACCTTCAATCATTTCTGGACGTTTTTCAATGGCAAAAATCAATGAATATTGTAAATGCACAAACAGTAATTTCTCCGCATTGCAAGGTGCAATTCTGAAATTTTTTGCTTTTTCCCGCTCCTCTTAGCATGATAAAGAAGATTCAAAGAGAGTGAGGTGCCAGCTCCTTTCATTCAGTCAGTAGCTTCAAACATTTCTGGTATATGAATAACATGTTTTTCAATGGCAAAAATCAATGAATATTGTAAATGCACAAACAGTAATTTCTCCGCATTGCAAGGTGCAATTCTGAAATTTTTTGCTTTTTCCTGCTCCTCTTAGCATGATAAAGAAGATTCAAAGAGAGTGAGATGCCAGCTCCTTTCATTCAGTCAGTAGCTTCAATCATTTCTGGACGTTTTTCAATGGCAAAAATCAATGAATATTGTAAATGCACAAACAGTAATTTCTCCGCATTGCAAGGTGCAATTCTGAAATTTTTTGCTTTTTCCTGCTCCTCTTAGCATGATAAAGAAGATTCAAAGAGAGTGAGATGCCAGCTCCTTTCATTCAGTCAGTACCTTCAATCATTTCTGGACGTTTTTCAATGGCAAAAATCAATGAATATTGTAAATGCACAAACAGTAATTTCTCCGCATTGCAAGGTGCAATTCTGAAATTTTTTGCTTTTTCCCGCTCCTCTTAGCATGATAAAGAAGATTCAAAGAGAGTGAGGTGCCAGCTCCTTTCATTCAGTCAGTAGCTTCAAACATTTCTGGTATATGAATAACATGTTTTTCAATGGCAAAAATCAATGAATATTGTAAATGCACAAACAGTAATTTCTCCGCATTGCAAGGTGCAATTCTGAAATTTTTTGATTTTTCCTGCTCCTCTTAGCATGATAAAGAAGATTCAAAGAGAGTGAGATGCCAGCTCCTTTCATTCAGTCAGTAGCTTCAATCATTTCTGGACGTTTTTCAATGGCAAAAATCAATGAATATTGTAAATGCACAAACAGTAATTTCTCCGCATTGCAAGGTGCAATTCTGAAATTTTTTGCTTTTTCCTGCTCCTCTTAGCATGATAAAGAAGATTCAAAGAGAGTGAGATGCCAGCTCCTTTCATTCAGTCAGTAGCTTCAAACATTTCTGGTATATGAATAACATGATGTTTTTCAATGGCAAAAATCAATGAATATTGTAAATGCACAAACAGTAATTTCTCCGCATTGCAAGGTGCAATTCTGAAATTTTTTGCTTTTTCCTGCTCCTCTTAGCATGATAAAGAAGATTCAAAGAGAGTGAGATGCCAGCTCCTTTCATTCAGTCAGTAGCTTCAAACATTTCTGGTATATGAATAACATGATGTTTTTCAATGGCAAAAATCAATGAATATTGTAAATGCACAAACAGTAATTTCTCCGCATTGCAAGGTGCAAGTCTGAAATTTTTTGCTTTTTACTGCTCCTCTTAGCATGATAAAGAAGATTCAAAGAGAGTGAGATGCCAGCTACTTTCATTCAGTCAGTAGCTTCAATCATTTCTGGACGTTTTTCAATGGTAAAAATCAATGAATATTGTAAATGCACAAACAGTAATTTCTCCACATTGCAAGGTGCAATTCTGAAATTTTTTGCTTTTTCCTGCTCCTCTTAGCATGATAAAGAAGATTCAAAGAGAGTGAGATGCCAGCTCCTTTCATTCAGTCAGTAGCTTCAAACATTTCTGGTATATGAATAACATGATGTTTTTCAATGGCAAAAATCAATGAATATTGTAAATGCACAAACAGTAATTTCTCCGCATTGCAAGGTGCAATTCTGAAATTTTTTGCTTTTTCCTGCTCCTCTTAGCATGATAAAGAACATTCAAAGAGAGTGAGATGCCAGCTCCTTTCATTCAGTCAGTAGCTTCAATCATTTCTGGATGTTTTTCAATGGCAAAAATCAATGAATATTGTAAATGCACAAACTGTAATTTCTCCGCATTGCAAGGTGCAATTCTGAAATTTTTTGCTTTTTCCTGCTCCTCTTAGCATGATAAAGAAGATTCAAAGAGAGTGAGATGCCAGCTCCTTTCATTCAGTCAGTAGCTTCAATCATTTCTGGACGTTTTTCAATGGCAAAAATCAATGAATATTGTAAATGCACAAACAGTAATTTCTCCGCATTGCAAGGTGCAATTCTGAAATTTTTTGCTTTTTCCTGCTCCTCTTAGCATGATAAAGAAGATTCAAAGAGAGTGAGATGCCAGCTCCTTTCATTCAGTCAGTACCTTCAATCATTTCTGGACGTTTTTCAATGGCAAAAATCAATGAATATTGTAAATGCACAAACAGTAATTTCTCCGCATTGCAAGGTGCAATTCTGAAATTTTTTGCTTTTTCCCGCTCCTCTTAGCATGATAAAGAAGATTCAAAGAGAGTGAGGTGCCAGCTCCTTTCATTCAGTCAGTAGCTTCAAACATTTCTGGTATATGAATAACATGTTTTTCAATGGCAAAAATCAATGAATATTGTAAATGCACAAACAGTAATTTCTCCGCATTGCAAGGTGCAATTCTGAAATTTTTTGATTTTTCCTGCTCCTCTTAGCATGATAAAGAAGATTCAAAGAGAGTGAGATGCCAGCTCCTTTCATTCAGTTAGTAGCTTCAATCATTTCTGGACGTTTTTCAATGGCAAAAATCAATGAATATTGTAAATGCACAAACAGTAATTTCTCCGCATTGCAAGGTGCAATTCTGAAATTTTTTGCTTTTTCCTGCTCCTCTTAGCATGATAAAGAAGATTCAAAGAGAGTGAGATGCCAGCTCCTTTCATTCAGTCAGTAGCTTCAAACATTTCTGGTATATGAATAACATGATGTTTTTCAATGGTAAAAATCAATGAATATTGTAAATGCACAAACAGTAATTTCTCCGCATTGCAAGGTGCAATTCTGAAATTTTTTGCTTTTTCCTGCTCCTCTTAGCATGATAAAGAAGATTCAAAGAGAGTGAGATGCCAGCTCCTTTCATTCAGTCAGTAGCTTCAAACATTTCTGGTATATGAATAAAATGATGTTTTTCAATGGCAAAAATCAATGAATATTGTAAATGCACAAACAGTAATTTCTCCGCATTGCAAGGTGCAATTCTGAAATTTTTTGCTTTTTCCTGCTCCTCTTAGCATGATAAAGAAGATTCAAAGAGAGTGAGATGCCAGCTCCTTTCATTCAGTCAGTAGCTTCAATCATTTCTGGACGTTTTTCAATGGCAAAAATCAATGAATATTGTAAATGCACAAACAGTAATTTCTCCGCATTGCAAGGTGCAATTCTGAAATTTTTTGCTTTTTCCTGCTCCTCTTAGCATGATAAAGAAGATTCAAAGAGAGTGAGATGCCAGCTCCTTTCATTCAGTCAGTACCTTCAATCATTTCTGGACGTTTTTCAATGGCAAAAATCAATGAATATTGTAAATGCACAAACAGTAATTTCTCCGCATTGCAAGGTGCAATTCTGAAATTTTTTGCTTTTTCCCGCTCCTCTTAGCATGATAAAGAAGATTCAAAGAGAGTGAGGTGCCAGCTCCTTTCATTCAGTCAGTAGCTTCAAACATTTCTGGTATATGAATAACATGTTTTTCAATGGCAAAAATCAATGAATATTGTAAATGCACAAACAGTAATTTCTCCGCATTGCAAGGTGCAATTCTGAAATTTTTTGATTTTTCCTGCTCCTCTTAGCATGATAAAGAAGATTCAAAGAGAGTGAGATGCCAGCTCCTTTCATTCAGTCAGTAGCTTCAATCATTTCTGGACGTTTTTCAATGGCAAAAATCAATGAATATTGTAAATGCACAAACAGTAATTTCTCCGCATTGCAAGGTGCAATTCTGAAATTTTTTGCTTTTTCCTGCTCCTCTTAGCATGATAAAGAAGATTCAAAGAGAGTGAGATGCCAGCTCCTTTCATTCAGTCAGTAGCTTCAAACATTTCTGGTATATGAATAACATGATGTTTTTCAATGGCAAAAATCAATGAATATTGTAAATGCACAAACAGTAATTTCTCCGCATTGCAAGGTGCAATTCTGAAATTTTTTGCTTTTTCCTGCTCCTCTTAGCATGATAAAGAAGATTCAAAGAGAGTGAGATGCCAGCTCCTTTCATTCAGTCAGTAGCTTCAAACATTTCTGGTATATGAATAACATGATGTTTTTCAATGGCAAAAATCAATGAATATTGTAAATGCACAAACAGTAATTTCTCCGCATTGCAAGGTGCAAGTCTGAAATTTTTTGCTTTTTACTGCTCCTCTTAGCATGATAAAGAAGATTCAAAGAGAGTGAGATGCCAGCTACTTTCATTCAGTCAGTAGCTTCAATCATTTCTGGACGTTTTTCAATGGTAAAAATCAATGAATATTGTAAATGCACAAACAGTAATTTCTCCACATTGCAAGGTGCAATTCTGAAATTTTTTGCTTTTTCCTGCTCCTCTTAGCATGATAAAGAAGATTCAAAGAGAGTGAGATGCCAGCTCCTTTCATTCAGTCAGTAGCTTCAAACATTTCTGGTATATGAATAACATGATGTTTTTCAATGGCAAAAATCAATGAATATTGTAAATGCACAAACAGTAATTTCTCCGCATTGCAAGGTGCAATTCTGAAATTTTTTGCTTTTTCCTGCTCCTCTTAGCATGATAAAGAACATTCAAAGAGAGTGAGATGCCAGCTCCTTTCATTCAGTCAGTAGCTTCAATCATTTCTGGATGTTTTTCAATGGCAAAAATCAATGAATATTGTAAATGCACAAACTGTAATTTCTCCGCATTGCAAGGTGCAATTCTGAAATTTTTTGCTTTTTCCTGCTCCTCTTAGCATGATAAAGAAGATTCAAAGAGAGTGAGATGCCAGCTCCTTTCATTCAGTCAGTAGCTTCAATCATTTCTGGACGTTTTTCAATGGCAAAAATCAATGAATATTGTAAATGCACAAACAGTAATTTCTCCGCATTGCAAGGTGCAATTCTGAAATTTTTTGCTTTTTCCTGCTCCTCTTAGCATGATAAAGAAGATTCAAAGAGAGTGAGATGCCAGCTCCTTTCATTCAGTCAGTACCTTCAATCATTTCTGGACGTTTTTCAATGGCAAAAATCAATGAATATTGTAAATGCACAAACAGTAATTTCTCCGCATTGCAAGGTGCAATTCTGAAATTTTTTGCTTTTTCCCGCTCCTCTTAGCATGATAAAGAAGATTCAAAGAGAGTGAGGTGCCAGCTCCTTTCATTCAGTCAGTAGCTTCAAACATTTCTGGTATATGAATAACATGTTTTTCAATGGCAAAAATCAATGAATATTGTAAATGCACAAACAGTAATTTCTCCGCATTGCAAGGTGCAATTCTGAAATTTTTTGATTTTTCCTGCTCCTCTTAGCATGATAAAGAAGATTCAAAGAGAGTGAGATGCCAGCTCCTTTCATTCAGTCAGTAGCTTCAATCATTTCTGGACGTTTTTCAATGGCAAAAATCAATGAATATTGTAAATGCACAAACAGTAATTTCTCCGCATTGCAAGGTGCAATTCTGAAATTTTTTGCTTTTTCCTGCTCCTCTTAGCATGATAAAGAAGATTCAAAGAGAGTGAGATGCCAGCTCCTTTCATTCAGTCAGTAGCTTCAAACATTTCTGGTATATGAATAACATGATGTTTTTCAATGGCAAAAATCAATGAATATTGTAAATGCACAAACAGTAATTTCTCCGCATTGCAAGGTGCAATTCTGAAATTTTTTGCTTTTTCCTGCTCCTCTTAGCATGATAAAGAAGATTCAAAGAGAGTGAGATGCCAGCTCCTTTCATTCAGTCAGTAGCTTCAAACATTTCTGGTATATGAATAAAATGATGTTTTTCAATGGCAAAAATCAATGAATATTGTAAATGCACAAACAGTAATTTCTCCGCATTGCAAGGTGCAAGTCTGAAATTTTTTGCTTTTTCCTGCTCCTCTTAGCATGATAAAGAAGATTCAAAGAGAGTGAGATGCCAGCTACTTTCATTCAGTCAGTAGCTTCAATCATTTCTGGACGTTTTTCAATGGTAAAAATCAATGAATATTGTAAATGCACAAACAGTAATTTCTCCACATTGCAAGGTGCAATTCTGAAATTTTTTGCTTTTTCCTGCTCCTCTTAGCATGATAAAGAAGATTCAAAGAGAGTGAGATGCCAGCTCCTTTCATTCAGTCAGTAGCTTCAAACATTTCTGGTATATGAATAACATGATGTTTTTCAATGGCAAAAATCAATGAATATTGTAAATGCACAAACAGTAATTTCTCCGCATTGCAAGGTGCAATTCTGAAATTTTTTGCTTTTTCCTGCTCCTCTTAGCATGATAAAGAAGATTCAAAGAGAGTGAGATGCCAGCTCCTTTCATTCAGTCAGTAGCTTCAATCATTTCTGGATGTTTTTCAATGGCAAAAATCAATGAATATTGTAAATGCACAAACTGTAATTTCTCCGCATTGCAAGGTGCAATTCTGAAATTTTTTGCTTTTTCCTGCTCCTCTTAGCATGTTAAAGAAGATTCAAAGAGAGTGAGATGCCAGCTCCTTTCATTCAGTCAGTAGCTTCAATCATTTCTGGACGTTTTTCAGTGGCAAAAATCAATGAATATTGTAAATGCACAAACAGTAATTTCTCCGCATTGCAAGGTGCAATTCTGAAATTTTTTGCTTTTTCCTGCTCCTCTTAGCATGATAAAGAAGATTCAAAGAGAGTGAGATGCCAGCTCCTTTCATTCAGTCAGTACCTTCAATCATTTCTGGACGTTTTTCAATGGCAAAAATCAATGAATATTGTAAATGCACAAACAGTAATTTCTCCGCATTGCAAGGTGCAAGTCTGAAATTTTTTGCTTTTTCCTGCTCCTCTTAGCATGATAAAGAAGATTCAAAGAGAGTGAGATGCCAGCTACTTTCATTCAGTCAGTAGCTTCAATCATTTCTGGACGTTTTTCAATGGTAAAAATCAATGAATATTGTAAATGCACAAACAGTAATTTCTCCACATTGCAAGGTGCAATTCTGAAATTTTTTGCTTTTTCCTGCTCCTCTTAGCATGATAAAGAAGATTCAAAGAGAGTGAGATGCCAGCTCCTTTCATTCAGTCAGTAGCTTCAAACATTTCTGGTATATGAATAACATGATGTTTTTCAATGGCAAAAATCAATGAATATTGTAAATGCACAAACAGTAATTTCTCCGCATTGCAAGGTGCAATTCTGAAATTTTTTGCTTTTTCCTGCTCCTCTTAGCATGATAAAGAAGATTCAAAGAGAGTGAGATGCCAGCTCCTTTCATTCAGTCAGTAGCTTCAATCATTTCTGGATGTTTTTCAATGGCAAAAATCAATGAATATTGTAAATGCACAAACTGTAATTTCTCCGCATTGCAAGGTGCAATTCTGAAATTTTTTGCTTTTTCCTGCTCCTCTTAGCATGATAAAGAAGATTCAAAGAGAGTGAGATGCCAGCTCCTTTCATTCAGTCAGTAGCTTCAATCATTTCTGGACGTTTTTCAATGGCAAAAATCAATGAATATTGTAAATGCACAAACAGTAATTTCTCCGCATTGCAAGGTGCAATTCTGAAATTTTTTGCTTTTTCCTGCTCCTCTTAGCATGATAAAGAAGATTCAAAGAGAGTGAGATGCCAGCTCCTTTCATTCAGTCAGTACCTTCAATCATTTCTGGACGTTTTTCAATGGCAAAAATCAATGAATATTGTAAATGCACAAACAGTAATTTCTCCGCATTGCAAGGTGCAATTCTGAAATTTTTTGCTTTTTCCCGCTCCTCTTAGCATGATAAAGAAGATTCAAAGAGAGTGAGGTGCCAGCTCCTTTCATTCAGTCAGTAGCTTCAAACATTTCTGGTATATGAATAACATGTTTTTCAATGGCAAAAATCAATGAATATTGTAAATGCACAAACAGTAATTTCTCCGCATTGCAAGGTGCAATTCTGAAATTTTTTGATTTTTCCTGCTCCTCTTAGCATGATAAAGAAGATTCAAAGAGAGTGAGATGCCAGCTCCATACATTCAGTCAGTAGCTTCAATCATTTCTGGACGTTTTTCAATGGCAAAAATCAATGAATATTGTAAATGCACAAACAGTAATTTCTCCGCATTGCAAGGTGCAATTCTGAAATTTTTTGCTTTTTCCTGCTCCTCTTAGCATGATAAAGAAGATTCAAAGAGAGTGAGATGCCAGCTCCTTTCATTCAGTCAGTAGCTTCAAACATTTCTGGTATATGAATAACATGATGTTTTTCAATGGCAAAAATCAATGAATATTGTAAATGCACAAACAGTAATTTCTCCGCATTGCAAGGTGCAATTCTGAAATTTTTTGCTTTTTCCTGCTCCTCTTAGCATGATAAAGAAGATTCAAAGAGAGTGAGATGCCAGCTCCTTTCATTCAGTCAGTAGCTTCAAACATTTCTGGTATATGAATAACATGATGTTTTTCAATGGCAAAAATCAATGAATATTGTAAATGCACAAACAGTAATTTCTCCGCATTGCAAGGTGCAAGTCTGAAATTTTTTGCTTTTTACTGCTCCTCTTAGCATGATAAAGAAGATTCAAAGAGAGTGAGATGCCAGCTACTTTCATTCAGTCAGTAGCTTCAATCATTTCTGGACGTTTTTCAATGGTAAAAATCAATGAATATTGTAAATGCACAAACAGTAATTTCTCCACATTGCAAGGTGCAATTCTGAAATTTTTTGCTTTTTCCTGCTCCTCTTAGCATGATAAAGAAGATTCAAAGAGAGTGAGATGCCAGCTCCTTTCATTCAGTCAGTAGCTTCAAACATTTCTGGTATATGAATAACATGTTTTTCAATGGCAAAAATCAATGAATATTGTAAATGCACAAACAGTAATTTCTCCGCATTGCAAGGTGCAATTCTGAAATTTTTTGCTTTATCCTGCTCCTCTTAGCATGATAAAGAAGATTCAAAGAGAGTGAGATGCCAGCTCCTTTCATTCAGTCAGTAGCTTCAATCATTTCTGGATGTTTTTCAATGGCAAAAATCAATGAATATTGTAAATGCACAAACTGTAATTTCTCCGCATTGCAAGGTGCAATTCTGAAATTTTTTGCTTTTTCCTGCTCCTCTTAGCATGATAAAGAAGATTCAAAGAGAGTGAGATGCCAGCTCCTTTCATTCAGTCAGTAGCTTCAAACATTTCTGGTATATGAATAACATGTTTTTCAATGGTAAAAATCAATGAATATTGTAAATGCACAAACAGTAATTTCTCCGCAATGCAAGGTGCAATTCTGAAATTTTTTGCTTTTTCCCGCTCCTCTTAGCATGATAAAGAAGATTCAAAGAGAGTGAGGTGCCAGCTCCTTTCATTCAGTCAGTAGCTTCAAACATTTCTGGTATATGAATAACATGTTTTTCAATGGCAAAAATCAATGAATATTGTAAATGCACAAACAGTAATTTCTCCGCATTGCAAGGTGCAATTCTGAAATTTTTTGATTTTTCCTGCTCCTCTTAGCATGATAAAGAAAATTCAAAGAGAGTGAGATGCCGGCTCCTTTCATTCAGTCAGTAGCTTCAATCATTTCTGGACGTTTTTCAATGGCAAAAATCAATGAATATTGTAAATGCACAAACAGTAATTTCTCCGCATTGCAAGGTGCAATTCTGAAATTTTTTGCTTTTTCCTGCTCCTCTTAGCATGATAAAGAAGATTCAAAGAGAGTGAGATGCCAGCTCCTTTCATTCAGTCAGTAGCTTCAAACATTTCTGGTATATGAATAACATGATGTTTTTCAATGGCAAAAATCAATGAATATTGTAAATGCACAAACAGTAATTTCTCCGCATTGCAAGGTGCAATTCTGAAATTTTTTGCTTTTTCCTGCTCCTCTTAGCATGATAAAGAAGATTCAAAGAGAGTGAGATGCCAGCTCCTTTCATTCAGTCAGTAGCTTCAAACATTTCTGGTATATGAATAACATGATGTTTTTCAATGGCAAAAATCAATGAATATTGTAAATGCACAAACAGTAATTTCTCCGCATTGCAAGGTGCAAGTCTGAAATTTTTTGCTTTTTCCTGCTCCTCTTAGCATGATAAAGAAGATTCAAAGACAGTGAGATGCCAGCTACTTTCATACAGTCAGTAGCTTCAATCATTTCTGGACGTTTTTCAATGGTAAAAATCAATGAATATTGTAAATGCACAAACAGTAATTTCTCCACATTGCAAGGTGCAATTCTGAAATTTTTTGCTTTTTCCTGCTCCTCTTAGCATGATAAAGAAGATTCAAAGAGAGTGAGATGCCAGCTCCTTTCATTCAGTCAGTAGCTTCAAACATTTCTGGTATATGAATAACATGATGTTTTTCAATGGCAAAAATCAATGAATATTGTAAATGCACAAACAGTAATTTCTCCGCATTGCAAGGTGCAATTCTGAAATTTTTTGCTTTTTCCTGCTCCTCTTAGCATGATAAAGAAGATTCAAAGAGAGTGACATGCCAGCTCCTTTCATTCAGTCAGTAGCTTCAATCATTTCTGGATGTTTTTCAATGGCAAAAATCAATGAATATTGTAAATGCACAAACTGTAATTTCTCCGCATTGCAAGGTGCAATTCTGAAATTTTTTGCTTTTTCCTGCTCCTCTTAGTATGATAAAGAAGATTCAAAGAGAGTGAGATGCCAGCTCCTTTCATTCAGTCAGTAGCTTCAATCATTTCTGGACGTTTTTCAGTGGCAAAAATCAATGAATATTGTAAATGCACAAACAGTAATTTCTCCGCATTGCAAGGTGCAATTCTGAAATTTTTTGCTTTTTCCCGCTCCTCTTAGCATGATAAAGAAGATACAAAGAGAGTGATGTGCCAGCTCCTTTCATTCAGTCAGTAGCTTCAAACATTTCTGGTATATGAATAACATGTTTTTCAATGGCAAAAATCAATGAATATTGTAAATGCACAAACAGTAATTTCTCCGCATTGCAAGGTGCAATTCTGAAATTTTTTGATTTTTCCTGCTCCTCTTAGCATGATAAAGAAGATTCAAAGAGAGTGAGATGCCAGCTCCTTTCATTCAGTCAGTAGCTTCAATCATTTCTGGACGTTTTTCAATGGCAAAAATCAATGAATATTGTAAATGCACAAACAGTAATTTCTCCGCATTGCATGGTGCAATTCTGAAATTTTTTGCTTTTTCCTGCTCCTCTTAGCATGATAAAGAAGATTCAAAGAGAGTGAGATGCCAGCTCCTTTCATTCAGTCAGTAGCTTCAAACATTTCTGGTATATGAATAACATGATGTTTTTCAATGGCAAAAATCAATGAATATTGTAAATGCACAAACAGTAATTTCTCCGCATTGCAAGGTGCAAGTCTGAAATTTTTTGCTTTTTCCTGCTCCTCTTAGCATGATAAAGAAGATTCAAAGAGAGTGAGATGCCAGTTACTTTCATTCAGTCAGTAGCTTCAATCATTTCTGGACGTTTTTCAATGGTAAAAATCAATGAATATTGTAAATGCACAAACAGTAATTTCTCCACATTGCAAGGTGCAATTCTGAAATTTTTTGCTTTTTCCTGCTCCTCTTAGCATGATAAAGAAGATTCAAAGAGAGTGAGATGCCAGCTCCTTTCATTCAGTCAGTAGCTTCAAACATTTCTGGTATATGAATAACATGATGTTTTTCAATGGCAAAAATCAATGAATATTGTAAATGCACAAACAGTAATTTCTCCGCATTGCAAGGTGCAATTCTGAAATTTTTTGCTTTTTCCTGCTCCTCTTAGCATGATAAAGAAGATTCAAAGAGAGTGAGATGCCAGCTCCTTTCATTCAGTCAGTAGCTTCAAACATTTCTGGTATATGAATAACATGATGTTTTTCAATGGCAAAAATCAATGAATATTGTAAATGCACAAACAGTAATTTCTCCGCATTGCAAGGTGCAATTCTGAAATTTTTTGCTTTTTCCTGCTCCTCTTAGCATGATAAAGAAGATTCAAAGAGAGTGAGATGCCAGCTCCTTTCATTCAGTCAGTAGCTTCAATCATTTCTGGATGTTTTTCAATGGCAAAAATCAATGAATATTGTAAATGCACAAACAGTAATTTCTCCGCATTGCAAGGTGCAATTCTGAAATTTTTTGCTTTTTCCTGCTCCTCTTAGCATGATAAAGAAGATTCAAAGAGAGTGAGATGTCAGCTCCTTTCATTCAGTCAGTAGCTTCAAACATTTCTGGTATATGAATAACATGATGTTTTTCAATGGCAAAAATCAATGAATATTGTAAATGCACAAACAGTAATTTCTCCGCATTGCAAGGTGCAATTCTGAAATTTTTTGCTTTTTCCTGCTCCTCTTAGCATGATAAAGAAGATTCAAAGAGAGTGAGATGCCAGCTCCTTTCATTCAGTCAGTAGCTTCAATCATTTCTGGATGTTTTTCAATGGCAAAAATCAATGAATATTGTAAATGCACAAACAGTAATTTCTCCGCATTGCAAGGTGCAATTCTGAAATTTTTTGCTTTTTCCTGCTCCTCTTAGCATGATAAAGAAGATTCAAAGAGAGTGAGATGCCAGCTCCTTTCGTTCAGTCAGTAGCTTCAATCATTTCTGGACGTTTTTCAATGGCAAAAATCATTGAATATTATAAATGCACAAACAGTAATTTCTCCGCATTGCAAGGTGCAATTCTGAAATTTTTTACTTTTTCCTGCTCCTCTTAGCATGATAAAGAAGATTCAAAGAGAGTGAGATGCCAGCTCCTTTCATTCAGTCAGTAGCTTCAATCATTTCTGGTATATGAATAACATGATGTTTTTCAATGGCAAAAATCAATGAATATTGTAAATGCACAAACAGTAATTTCTCCGCATTGCAAGGTGCAATTCTGAAATTTTTTGCTTTTTCCTGCTCCTCTTAGCATGATAAAGAAGATTCAAAGAGAGTGAGATGCCAGCTCCTTTCATTCAGTCAGTAGCTTCAATCATTTCTGGACGTTTTTCAATGGCAAAAATCAATGAATATTGTAAATGCACAAACTGTAATTTCTCCGCATTGCAAGGTGCAATTCTGAAATTTTTTGCTTTTTCCTGCTCCTCTTAGCATGATAAACAAGATTCAAAGAGAGTGAGATGCCAGTTCCTTTCATTCAGTCAGTAGCTTCAATCATTTCTGGATGTTTTTCAATGGCAAAAATCAATGAATATTGTAAATGCACAAACAGTAATTTCTCCGCATTGCAAGGTGCAATTCTGAAATTTTTTGCTTTTTCCTGCTCCTCTTAGCATGATAAAGAAGATTCAAAGAGAGTGAGATGCCAGCTCCTTTCATTCAGTCAGTAGCTTCAATCATTTCTGGACGTTTTTCAATGGCAAAAATCAATGAATATTGTAAATTCACAAACAGTAATTTCTCCGCATTGCAAGGTGCAATTCTGAAATTTTTTGCTTTTTCCTGCTCCTCTTAGCATGATAAAGAAGATTCAAAGAGAGTGAGATGCCAGCTCCTTTCATTCAGTCAGTAGCTTCAAACATTTCTGGTATATGAATAACATGATGTTTTTCAATGGCAAAAATCAATGAATATTGTTAATGCACAAACAGTAATTTCTCCGCATTGCAAGGTGCAATTCTGAAATTTTTTGCTTTTTCCTGCTCCTCTTAGCATGATAAAGAAGATTCAAAGAGAGTGAGATGCCAGCTCCTTTCGTTCAGTCAGTAGCTTCAATCATTTCTGGACGTTTTTCAATGGCAAAAATCATTGAATATTATAAATGCACAAACAGTAATTTCTCCGCATTGCAAGGTGCAATTTTGAAATTTTTTACTTTTTCCTGCTCCTCTTAGCATGATAAAGAAGATTCAAAGAGAGTGAGATGCCAGCTCCTTTCATTCAGTCAGTAGCTTCAATCATTTCTGGTATATGAATAACATGATGTTTTTCAATGGCAAAAATCAATGAATATTGTAAATGCACAAACAGTAATTTCTCCGCATTGCAAGGTGCAATTCTGAAATTTTTTGCTTTTTCCTGCTCCTCTTAGCATGATAAAGAAGATTCAAAGAGAGTGAGATGCCAGCTCCTTTCATTCAGTCAGTAGCTTCAATCATTTCTGGACGTTTTTCAATGGCAAAAATCAATGAATATTGTAAATGCACAAACAGTAATTTCTCCGCATTGCAAGGTGCAATTCTGAAATTTTTTGCTTTTTCCTGCTCCTCTTAGCATGATAAAGAAGATTCAAAGAGAGTGAGATGCCAGCTCCTTTCATTCAGTCAGTAGCTTCAATCATTTCTGGACGTTTTTCAATGGCAAAAATCAATGAATATTGTAAATGCACAAACAGTAATTTCTCCGCATTGCAAGGTGCAATTCTGAAATTTTTTGCTTTTTCCTGCTCCTCTTAGCATGATAAAGAAGATTCAAAGAGAGTGAGATGCCAGCTCCTTTCATTCAGTCAGTAGCTTCAATCATTTCTGGACGTTTTTCAATGGCAAAAATCAATGAATATTGTAAATGCACAAACAGTAATTTCTCCGCATTGCAAGGTGCAATTCTGAAATTTTTTACTTTTTCCTGCTCCTCTTAGCATGATAAAGAAGATTCAAAGAGAGTGAGATGCCAGCTCCTTTCATTCAGTCAGTAGCTTCAATCATTTCTGGTATATGAATAACATGATGTTTTTCAATCGCAAAAATCAATGAATATTGTAAATGCACAAACAGTAATTTCTCCGCATTGCAAGGTGCAATTCTGAAATTTTTTGCTTTTTCCTGCTCCGCTTAGCATGATAAAGAAGATTCAAAGAGAGTGAGATGCCAGCTCCTTTCATTCAGTCAGTAGCTTCAATCATTTCTGGATGTTTTTCAATGGCAAAAATCAATGAATATTGGAAATGCACAAACAGTAATTTCTCCGCATTGCAAGGTGCAATTCTGAAATTTTTTGCTTTTTCCTGCTCCTCTTAGCATGATAAAGAAGATTCAAAGAGAGTGAGATGCCAGCTCCTTTCCTTCAGTCAGTAGCTTCAATCATTTCTGGTATATGAATAACATGATGTTTTTCAATGGCAAAAATCAATGAATTTTGTAAATGCACAAACAGTAATTTCTCCGCATTGCAAAGCGCAATTCTGAATTTTTTTGCTTTTTCCTGCTCCTCTTAGCATGATAAAGAAGATTCAAAGAGAGTGAGATGCCAGCTCCTTTCGTTCAGTCAGTAGCTTCAATCATTTCTGGACATTTTTCAATGGCAAAAATCAATGAATATTGTAAATGCACAAACAGTAATTTCTCCGCATGGCAAGGTGCAATTCTGAAATTTTTTGCTTTTTCCTGCTCCTCTTAGCATGATAAAGAAGATTCAAAGAGAGTGAAATGCCAGCTCCTTTCATTCAGTCAGTAGCTTCAATCATTTCTGGACGTTTTTCAATGGCAAAAATCAATGAATATTGTAAATGCACAAACAGTAATTTCTCCGCATTGCAAGGTGCAATTCTGAAATTTTTTGCTTTTTCCTGCTCCTCTTAGCATGATAAAGAAGATTCAAAGAGAGTGAGATGCCAGCTCCTTTCATTCAGTCAGTAGCTTCAATCATTTCTGGACGTTTTTCAATGGCAAAAATCAATGAATATTGTAAATGCACAAACAGTAATTTCTCCGCATTGCAAGGTGCAATTCTGAAATTTTTTGCTTTTTCCTGCTCCTCTTAGCATGATAAAGAAGATTCAAAGAGAGTGAGATGCCAGCTCCTTTCCTTCAGTCAGTAGCGTCAATCATTTCTGGCATATGAATAACATGATGTTTTTCAATGGCAAAAATCAATGAATTTTGTAAATGCACAAACAGTAATTTCTCCGCATTGCAAGGCGCAATTCTGAAATTTTTTGCTTTTTCCTGCTCCTCTTAGCATGATAAAGAAGATTCAAAGAGAGTGAGATGCCAGCTCCTTTCATTCAGTCAGTAGCTTCAATCATTTCTGGACATTTTTCAATGGCAAAAATCAATGAATATTGTAAATGCACAAACAGTAATTTCTCCGCATTGCAAGGTGCAATTCTGAAATTTTTTGCTTTTTCCTGCTCCTCTTAGCATGATAAAGAAGATTCAAAGAGAGTGAGATGACAGCTCCTTTCATTCAGTCAGTAGCTTCAATCATTTCTGGACGTTTTTCAATGGCAAAAATCAATGAATATTGTAAATGCACAAACAGTAATTTCTCCGCATTGCAAGGTGCAATTCTGAAATTTTTCCTTTTTCCTGCTCCTCTTAGCATGATAAAGAAGATTCAAAGAGAGTGAGGTGCCAGCTCCTTTCATTCAGTCAGGAGCTTCAAACATTTCTGGTATATGAATAACATGATGTTTTTCAATCGCAAAAATCAATGAATATTGTAAATGCACAAACAGTAATTTCTCCGCATTGCAAGGTGCAATTCTGAAATTTTTTGCTTTTTCCTGCTCCTCTTAGCATGATAAAGAAGATTCAAAGAGAGTGAGATGCCAGCTCCTTTCATTCAGTCAGTAGCTTCAATCATTTCTGGATGTTTTTCAATGGCAAAAATCAATGAATATTGTAAATGCACAAACAGTAATTTCTCCGCATTGCAAGGTGCAATTCTGAAATTTTTTGCTTTTTCCTGCTCCTCTTAGCATGATAAAGAAGATTCAAAGAGAGTGAGATGCCAGCTCCTTTCCTTCAGTCAGTAGCTTCAATCATTTCTGGTATATGAATAACATGATGTTTTTCAATGGCAAAAATCAATGAATTTTGTAAATGCACAAACATTAATTTCTCCGCATTGCAAGGCGCAATTCTGAAATTTTTTGCTTTTTCCTGCTCCTCTTAGCATGATAAAGAAGATTCAAAGAGAGTGAGATGCCAGCTCCTTTCATTCAGTCAGTAGCTTCAATCATTTCTGGACATTTTTCAATGGCAAAAATCAATGAATATTGTAAATGCACAAACAGTAATTTCTCCGCATTGCAAGGTGCAATTCTGAAATTTTTTGCTTTTTCCTGCTCCTCTTAGCATGATAAAGAAGATTCAAAGAGAGTGAGATGCCAGCTCCTTTCATTCAGTCAGTAGCTTCAATCATTTCTGGACGTTTTTCAATGGCAAAAATCAATGAATATTGTAAATGCACAAACAGTAATTTCTCCGCATTGCAAGGTGCAATTCTGAAATTTTTTGCTTTTTCCTGCTCCTCTTAGCATGATAAAGAAGATTCAAAGAGAGTGAGATGCCAGCTCCTTTCATTCAGTCAGTAGCTTCAATCATTTCTGGACGTTTTTCAATGGCAAAAATCAATGAATATTGTAAATGCACAAACAGTAATTTCTCCGCATTGCAAGGTGCAATTCTGAAATTTTTTGCTTTTTCCTGCTCCTCTTAGCATGATAAAGAAGATTCAAAGAGAGTGAGATGCCAGCTCCTTTCATTCAGTCAGTAGCTTCAAACATTTCTGGTATATGAATAACATGATGTTTTTCAATGGCAAAAATCAATGAATATTGTAAATGCACAAACAGTAATTTCTCCGCATTGCAAGGTGCAAGTCTGAAATTTTTTGCTTTTTCCTGCTCCTCTTAGCATGATAAAGAAGATTCAAAGACAGTGAGATGCCAGCTACTTTCATTCAGTCAGTAGCTTCAATCATTTCTGGACGTTTTTCAATGGTAAAAATCAATGAATATTGTAAATGCACAAACAGTAATTTCTCCACATTGCAAGGTGCAATTCTGAAATTTTTTGCTTTTTCCTGCTCCTCTTAGCATGATAAAGAAGATTCAAAGAGAGTGAGATGCCAGCTCCTTTCATTCAGTCAGTAGCTTCAAACATTTCTGGTATATGAATAACATGATGTTTTTCAATGGCAAAAATCAATGAATATTGTAAATGCACAAACAGTAATTTCTCCGCATTGCAAGGTGCAATTCTGAAATTTTTTGCTTTTTCCTGCTCCTCTTAGCATGATAAAGAAGATTCAAAGAGAGTGACATGCCAGCTCCTTTCATTCAGTCAGTAGCTTCAATCATTTCTGGATGTTTTTCAATGGCAAAAATCAATGAATATTGTAAATGCACAAACTGTAATTTCTCCGCATTGCAAGGTGCAATTCTGAAATTTTTTGCTTTTTCCTGCTCCTCTTAGTATGATAAAGAAGATTCAAAGAGAGTGAGATGCCAGCTCCTTTCATTCAGTCAGTAGCTTCAATCATTTCTGGACGTTTTTCAGTGGCAAAAATCAATGAATATTGTAAATGCACAAACAGTAATTTCTCCGCATTGCAAGGTGCAATTCTGAAATTTTTTGCTTTTTCCCGCTCCTCTTAGCATGATAAAGAAGATACAAAGAGAGTGATGTGCCAGCTCCTTTCATTCAGTCAGTAGCTTCAAACATTTCTGGTATATGAATAACATGTTTTTCAATGGCAAAAATCAATGAATATTGTAAATGCACAAACAGTAATTTCTCCGCATTGCAAGGTGCAATTCTGAAATTTTTTGATTTTTCCTGCTCCTCTTAGCATGATAAAGAAGATTCAAAGAGAGTGAGATGCCAGCTCCTTTCATTCAGTCAGTAGCTTCAATCATTTCTGGACGTTTTTCAATGGCAAAAATCAATGAATATTGTAAATGCACAAACAGTAATTTCTCCGCATTGCAAGGTGCAATTCTGAAATTTTTTGCTTTTTCCTGCTCCTCTTAGCATGATAAAGAAGATTCAAAGAGAGTGAGATGCCAGCTCCTTTCATTCAGTCAGTAGCTTCAAACATTTCTGGTATATGAATAACATGATGTTTTTCAATGGCAAAAATCAATGAATATTGTAAATGCACAAACAGTAATTTCTCCGCATTGCAAGGTGCAAGTCTGAAATTTTTTGCTTTTTCCTGCTCCTCTTAGCATGATAAAGAAGATTCAAAGAGAGTGAGATGCCAGTTACTTTCATTCAGTCAGTAGCTTCAATCATTTCTGGACGTTTTTCAATGGTAAAAATCAATGAATATTGTAAATGCACAAACAGTAATTTCTCCACATTGCAAGGTGCAATTCTGAAATTTTTTGCTTTTTCCTGCTCCTCTTAGCATGATAAAGAAGATTCAAAGAGAGTGAGATGCCAGCTCCTTTCATTCAGTCAGTAGCTTCAAACATTTCTGGTATATGAATAACATGATGTTTTTCAATGGCAAAAATCAATGAATATTGTAAATGCACAAACAGTAATTTCTCCGCATTGCAAGGTGCAATTCTGAAATTTTTTGCTTTTTCCTGCTCCTCTTAGCATGATAAAGAAGATTCAAAGAGAGTGAGATGCCAGCTCCTTTCATTCAGTCAGTAGCTTCAAACATTTCTGGTATATGAATAACATGATGTTTTTCAATGGCAAAAATCAATGAATATTGTAAATGCACAAACAGTAATTTCTCCGCATTGCAAGGTGCAATTCTGAAATTTTTTGCTTTTTCCTGCTCCTCTTAGCATGATAAAGAAGATTCAAAGAGAGTGAGATGCCAGCTCCTTTCATTCAGTCAGTAGCTTCAATCATTTCTGGATGTTTTTCAATGGCAAAAATCAATGAATATTGTAAATGCACAAACAGTAATTTCTCCGCATTGCAAGGTGCAATTCTGAAATTTTTTGCTTTTTCCTGCTCCTCTTAGCATGATAAAGAAGATTCAAAGAGAGTGAGATGTCAGCTCCTTTCATTCAGTCAGTAGCTTCAAACATTTCTGGTATATGAATAACATGATGTTTTTCAATGGCAAAAATCAATGAATATTGTAAATGCACAAACAGTAATTTCTCCGCATTGCAAGGTGCAATTCTGAAATTTTTTGCTTTTTCCTGCTCCTCTTAGCATGATAAAGAAGATTCAAAGAGAGTGAGATGCCAGCTCCTTTCATTCAGTCAGTAGCTTCAATCATTTCTGGATGTTTTTCAATGGCAAAAATCAATGAATATTGTAAATGCACAAACAGTAATTTCTCCGCATTGCAAGGTGCAATTCTGAAATTTTTTGCTTTTTCCTGCTCCTCTTAGCATGATAAAGAAGATTCAAAGAGAGTGAGATGCCAGCTCCTTTCGTTCAGTCAGTAGCTTCAATCATTTCTGGACGTTTTTCAATGGCAAAAATCATTGAATATTATAAATGCACAAACAGTAATTTCTCTGCATTGCAAGGTGCAATTCTGAAATTTTTTACTTTTTCCTGCTCCTCTTAGCATGATAAAGAAGATTCAAAGAGAGTGAGATGCCAGCTCCTTTCATTCAGTCAGTAGCTTCAATCATTTCTGGTATATGAATAACATGATGTTTTTCAATGGCAAAAATCAATGAATATTGTAAATGCACAAACAGTAATTTCTCCGCATTGCAAGGTGCAATTCTGAAATTTTTTGCTTTTTCCTGCTCCTCTTAGCATGATAAAGAAGATTCAAAGAGAGTGAGATGCCAGCTCCTTTCATTCAGTCAGTAGCTTCAATCATTTCTGGACGTTTTTCAATGGCAAAAATCAATGAATATTGTAAATGCACAAACTGTAATTTCTCCGCATTGCAAGGTGCAATTCTGAAATTTTTTGCTTTTTCCTGCTCCTCTTAGCATGATAAACAAGATTCAAAGAGAGTGAGATGCCAGTTCCTTTCATTCAGTCAGTAGCTTCAATCATTTCTGGATGTTTTTCAATGGCAAAAATCAATGAATATTGTAAATGCACAAACAGTAATTTCTCCGCATTGCAAGGTGCAATTCTGAAATTTTTTGCTTTTTCCTGCTCCTCTTAGCATGATAAAGAAGATTCAAAGAGAGTGAGATGCCAGCTCCTTTCATTCAGTCAGTAGCTTCAATCATTTCTGGACGTTTTTCAATGGCAAAAATCAATGAATATTGTAAATTCACAAACAGTAATTTCTCCGCATTGCAAGGTGCAATTCTGAAATTTTTTGCTTTTTCCTGCTCCTCTTAGCATGATAAAGAAGATTCAAAGAGAGTGAGATGCCAGCTCCTTTCATTCAGTCAGTAGCTTCAAACATTTCTGGTATATGAATAACATGATGTTTTTCAATGGCAAAAATCAATGAATATTGTAAATGCACAAACAGTAATTTCTCCGCATTGCAAGGTGCAATTCTGAAATTTTTTGCTTTTTCCTGCTCCTCTTAGCATGATAAAGAAGATTCAAAGAGAGTGAGATGCCAGCTCCTTTCGTTCAGTCAGTAGCTTCAATCATTTCTGGACGTTTTTCAATGGCAAAAATCATTGAATATTATAAATGCACAAACAGTAATTTCTCCGCATTGCAAGGTGCAATTCTGAAATTTTTTACTTTTTCCTGCTCCTCTTAGCATGATAAAGAAGATTCAAAGAGAGTGAGATGCCAGCTCCTTTCATTCAGTCAGTAGCTTCAATCATTTCTGGTATATGAATAACATGATGTTTTTCAATGGCAAAAATCAATGAATATTGTAAATGCACAAACAGTAATTTCTCCGCATTGCAAGGTGCAATTCTGAAATTTTTTGCTTTTTCCTGCTCCTCTTAGCATGATAAAGAAGATTCAAAGAGAGTGAGATGCCAGCTCCTTTCATTCAGTCAGTAGCTTCAATCATTTCTGGACGTTTTTCAATGGCAAAAATCAATGAATATTGTAAATGCACAAACAGTAATTTCTCCGCATTGCAAGGTGCAATTCTGAAATTTTTTGCTTTTTCCTGCTCCTCTTAGCATGATAAAGAAGATTCAAAGAGAGTGAGATGCCAGCTCCTTTCATTCAGTCAGTAGCTTCAATCATTTCTGGACGTTTTTCAATGGCAAAAATCAATGAATATTGTAAATGCACAAACAGTAATTTCTCCGCATTGCAAGGTGCAATTCTGAAATTTTTTGCTTTTTCCTGCTCCTCTTAGCATGATAAAGAAGATTCAAAGAGAGTGAGATGCCAGCTCCTTTCATTCAGTCAGTAGCTTCAATCATTTCTGGACGTTTTTCAATGGCAAAAATCAATGAATATTGTAAATGCACAAACAGTAATTTCTCCGCATTGCAAGGTGCAATTCTGAAATTTTTTACTTTTTCCTGCTCCTCTTAGCATGATAAAGAAGATTCAAAGAGAGTGAGATGCCAGCTCCTTTCATTCAGTCAGTAGCTTCAATCATTTCTGGTATATGAATAACATGATGTTTTTCAATCGCAAAAATCAATGAATATTGTAAATGCACAAACAGTAATTTCTCCGCATTGCAAGGTGCAATTCTGAAATTTTTTGCTTTTTCCTGCTCCGCTTAGCATGATAAAGAAGATTCAAAGAGAGTGAGATGCCAGCTCCTTTCATTCAGTCAGTAGCTTCAATCATTTCTGGATGTTTTTCAATGGCAAAAATCAATGAATATTGGAAATGCACAAACAGTAATTTCTCCGCATTGCAAGGTGCAATTCTGAAATTTTTTGCTTTTTCCTGCTCCTCTTAGCATGATAAAGAAGATTCAAAGAGAGAGAGATGCCAGCTCCTTTCCTTCAGTCAGTAGCTTCAATCATTTCTGGTATATGAATAACATGATGTTTTTCAATGGCAAAAATCAATGAATTTTGTAAATGCACAAACAGTAATTTCTCCGCATTGCAAAGCGCAATTCTGAATTTTTTTGCTTTTTCCTGCTCCTCTTAGCATGATAAAGAAGATTCAAAGAGAGTGAGATGCCAGCTCCTTTCGTTCAGTCAGTAGCTTCAATCATTTCTGGACATTTTTCAATGGCAAAAATCAATGAATATTGTAAATGCACAAACAGTAATTTCTCCGCATGGCAAGGTGCAATTCTGAAATTTTTTGCTTTTTCCTGCTCCTCTTAGCATGATAAAGAAGATTCAAAGAGAGTGAAATGCCAGCTCCTTTCATTCAGTCAGTAGCTTCAATCATTTCTGGACGTTTTTCAATGGCAAAAATCAATGAATATTGTAAATGCACAAACAGTAATTTCTCCGCATTGCAAGGTGCAATTCTGAAATTTTTTGCTTTTTCCTGCTCCTCTTAGCATGATAAAGAAGATTCAAAGAGAGTGAGATGCCAGCTCCTTTCATTCAGTCAGTAGCTTCAATCATTTCTGGACGTTTTTCAATGGCAAAAATCAATGAATATTGTAAATGCACAAACAGTAATTTCTCCGCATTGCAAGGTGCAATTCTGAAATTTTTTGCTTTTTCCTGCTCCTCTTAGCATGATAAAGAAGATTCAAAGAGAGTGAGATGCCAGCTCCTTTCCTTCAGTCAGTAGCGTCAATCATTTCTGGCATATGAATAACATGATGTTTTTCAATGGCAAAAATCAATGAATTTTGTAAATGCACAAACAGTAATTTCTCCGCATTGCAAGGCGCAATTCTGAAATTTTTTGCTTTTTCCTGCTCCTCTTAGCATGATAAAGAAGATTCAAAGAGAGTGAGATGCCAGCTCCTTTCATTCAGTCAGTAGCTTCAATCATTTCTGGACGTTTTTCAATGGCAAAAATCAATGAATATTGTAAATGCACAAACAGTAATTTCTCCGCATTGCAAGGTGCAATTCTGAAATTTTTTGCTTTTTCCTGCTCCTCTTAGCATGATAAAGAAGATTCAAAGAGAGTGAGATGCCAGCTCCTTTCATTCAGTCAGTAGCTTCAATCATTTCTGGACGTTTTTCAATGGCAAAAATCAATGAATATTGTAAATGCACAAACAGTAATTTCTCCGCATTGCAAGGTGCAATTCTGAAATTTTTTGCTTTTTCCTGCTCCTCTTAGCATGATAAAGAAGATTCAAAGAGAGTGAGATGCCAGCTCCTTTCATTCAGTCAGTAGCTTCAATCATTTCTGGACGTTTTTCAATGGCAAAAATCAATGAATATTGTAAATGCACAAACAGTAATTTCTCCGCATTGCAAGGTGCAATTCTGAAATTTTTTACTTTTTCCTGCTCCTCTTAGCATGATAAAGAAGATTCAAAGAGAGTGAGATGCCAGCTCCTTTCATTCAGTCAGTAGCTTCAATCATTTCTGGTATATGAATAACATGATGTTTTTCAATCGCAAAAATCAATGAATATTGTAAATGCACAAACAGTAATTTCTCCGCATTGCAAGGTGCAATTCTGAAATTTTTTGCTTTTTCCTGCTCCGCTTAGCATGATAAAGAAGATTCAAAGAGAGTGAGATGCCAGCTCCTTTCATTCAGTCAGTAGCTTCAATCATTTCTGGATGTTTTTCAATGGCAAAAATCAATGAATATTGGAAATGCACAAACAGTAATTTCTCCGCATTGCAAGTGCAATTCTGAAATTTTTTGCTTTTTCCTGCTCCTCTTAGCATGATAAAGAAGATTCAAAGAGAGTGAGATGCCAGCTCCTTTCCTTCAGTCAGTAGCTTCAATCATTTCTGGTATATGAATAACATGATGTTTTTCAATGGCAAAAATCAATGAATTTTGTAAATGCACAAACAGTAATTTCTCCGCCTTGCAAAGCGCAATTCTGAATTTTTTTGCTTTTTCCTGCTCCTCTTAGCATGATAAAGAAGATTCAAAGAGAGTGAGATGCCAGCTCCTTTCGTTCAGTCAGTAGCTTCAATCATTTCTGGACATTTTTCAATGGCAAAAATCAATGAATATTGTAAATGCACAAACAGTAATTTCTCCGCATGGCAAGGTGCAATTCTGAAATTTTTTGCTTTTTCCTGCTCCTCTTAGCATGATAAAGAAGATTCAAAGAGAGTGAAATGCCAGCTCCTTTCATTCAGTCAGTAGCTTCAATCATTTCTGGACGTTTTTCAATGGCAAAAATCAATGAATATTGTAAATGCACAAACAGTAATTTCTCCGCATTGCAAGGTGCAATTCTGAAATTTTTTGCTTTTTCCTGCTCCTCTTAGCATGATAAAGAAGATTCAAAGAGAGTGAGATGCCAGCTCCTTTCATTCAGTCAGTAGCTTCAATCATTTCTGGACGTTTTTCAATGGCAAAAATCAATGAATATTGTAAATGCACAAACAGTAATTTCTCCGCATTGCAAGGTGCAATTCTGAAATTTTTTGCTTTTTCCTGCTCCTCTTAGCATGATAAAGAAGATTCAAAGAGAGTGAGATGCCAGCTCCTTTCCTTCAGTCAGTAGCGTCAATCATTTCTGGCATATGAATAACATGATGTTTTTCAATGGCAAAAATCAATGAATTTTGTAAATGCACAAACAGTAATTTCTCCGCATTGCAAGGCGCAATTCTGAAATTTTTTGCTTTTTCCTGCTCCTCTTAGCATGATAAAGAAGATTCAAAGAGAGTGAGATGCCAGCTCCTTTCATTCAGTCAGTAGCTTCAATCATTTCTGGACATTTTTCAATGGCAAAAATCAATGAATATTGTAAATGCACAAACAGTAATTTCTCCGCATTGCAAGGTGCAATTCTGAAATTTTTTGCTTTTTCCTGCTCCTCTTAGCATGATAAAGAAGATTCAAAGAGAGTGAGATGACAGCTCCTTTCATTCAGTCAGTAGCTTCAATCATTTCTGGACGTTTTTCAATGGCAAAAATCAATGAATATTGTAAATGCACAAACAGTAATTTCTCCGCATTGCAAGGTGCAATTCTGAAATTTTTCCTTTTTCCTGCTCCTCTTAGCATGATAAAGAAGATTCAAAGAGAGTGAGGTGCCAGCTCCTTTCATTCAGTCAGGAGCTTCAAACATTTCTGGTATATGAATAACATGTTTTTCAATGGCAAAAATCAATGAATATTGTAAATGCACAAACAGTAATTTCTCCGCATTGCAAGGTGCAATTCTGAAATTTTTTGCTTTTTCCTGCTCCTCTTAGCATGATAAAGAAGATTCAAAGAGAGTGAGATGCCAGCTCCTTTCATTCAGTCAGTAGCTTCAAACATTTCTGGACGTTTTTCAATGGCAAAAATCAATGAATATTGTAAATGCACAAACAGTAATTTCTCCGCATTGCAAGGTGCAATTCTGAAATTTTTTGTTTTTTCCTGCTCCTCTTAGCATGATAAAGAAGATTCAAAGAGAGTGAGATGCCAGCTCCTTTCATTCAGTCAGTAGCTTCAATCATTTCTGGACGTTTTTCAATGGCAAAAATCAATGAATATTGTAAATGCACAAACAGTAATTTCTCCGCATTGCAAGGTGCAATTCTGAAATTTTTTGCTTTTTCCTGCTCCTCTTAGCATGATAAACAAGATTCAAAGAGAGTGAGATGTCAGCTCCTTTCATTCAGTCAGTAGCTTCAATCATTTCTGGATGTTTTTCAATGGCAAAAATCATTGAATATTGTAAATGCACAAACAGTAATTTCTCCGCATTGCAAGGTGCAATTCTGAAATTTTTTACTTTTTCCTGCTCCTCTTAGCATGATAAAGAAGATTCAAAGAGAGTGAGATGCCAGCTCCTTTCATTCACTCAGTAGCTTCAATCATTTCTGGTATATGAATAACATGATGTTTTTCAATCGCAAAAATCAATGAATATTGTAAATGCACAAACAGTAATTTCTCCGCATTGCAAGGTGCAATTCTGAAATTTTTTGCTTTTTCCTGCTCCTCTTAGCATGATAAAGAAGATTCAAAGAGAGTGAGATGCCAGCTCCTTTCATTCAGTCAGTAGCTTCAATCATTTCTGGATGTTTTTCAATGGCAAAAATCAATGAATATTGTAAATGCACAAACTGTAATTTCTCCGCATTGCAAGGTGCAATTCTGAAATTTTTTGCTTTTTCCTGCTCCTCTTAGCATGATAAAGAAGATTCAAAGAGAGTGAGATGCCAGCTCCTTTCATTCAGTCAGTAGCTTCAATCATTTCTGGTATATGAATAACATGATGTTTTTCAATAGCAAAAATCAATGAATATTGTAAATGCACAAACAGTAATTTCTCCGCATTGCAAGGTGCAATTCTGAAATTTTTTGCTTTTTCCTGCTCCTCTTAGCATGATAAAGAAGATTCAAAGAGAGTGAGATGCCAGCTCCTTTCATTCAGTCAGTAGCTTCAATCATTTCTGGACGTTTTTCAATGGCAAAAATCAATGAATATTGTAAATGCACAAACAGTAATTTCTCCGCATTGCAAGGTGCAATTCTGAAATTTTTTGCTTTTTCCTGCTCCTCTTAGCATGATAAACAAGATTCAAAGAGAGTGAGATGCCAGCTCCTTTCATTCAGTCAGTAGCTTCAATCATTTCTGGACGTTTTTCAATGGCAAAAATCATTGAATATTGTAAATGCACAAACAGTAATTTCTCCGCATTGCAAGGTGCAATTCTGAAATTTTTTACTTTTTCCTGCTCCTCTTAGCATGATAAAGAAGATTCAAAGAGAGTGAGATGCCAGCTCCTTTCATTCAGTCTGTAGCTTCAATCATTTCTGGTATATTAATAACATGATGTTTTTCAATCGCAAAAATCAATGAATATTGTAAATGCACAAACAGTAATTTCTCCGCATTGCAAGGTGCAATTCTGAAATTTTTTGCTTTTTCCTGCTCCTCTTAGCATGATAAAGAAGATTCAAAGAGAGTGAGATGCCAGCTCCTTTCATTCAGTCAGTAGCTTCAATCATTTCTGGACGTTTTTCAATGGCAAAAATCAATGAATATTGTAAATGCACAAACAGTAATTTCTCCGCATTGCAAGGTGCAATTCTGAAATTTTTCCTTTTTCCTGCTCCTCTTAGCATGATAAAGAAGATTCAAAGAGAGTGAGGTGCCAGCTCCTTTCATTCAGTCAGGAGCTTCAAACATTTCTGGTATATGAATAACATGTTTTTCAATGGCAAAAATCAATGAATATTGTAAATGCACAAACAGTAATTTCTCCGCATTGCAAGGTGCAATTCTGAAATTTTTTGCTTTTTCCTGCTCCTCTTAGCATGATAAAGAAGATTCAAAGAGAGTGAGATGCCAGCTCCTTTCATTCAGTCAGTAGCTTCAAACATTTCTGGACGTTTTTCAATGGCAAAAATCAATGAATATTGTAAATGCACAAACAGTAATTTCTCCGCATTGCAAGGTGCAATTCTGAAATTTTTTGTTTTTTCCTGCTCCTCTTAGCATGATAAAGAAGATTCAAAGAGAGTGAGATGCCAGCTCCTTTCATTCAGTCAGTAGCTTCAATCATTTCTGGACGTTTTTCAATGGCAAAAATCAATGAATATTGTAAATGCACAAACAGTAATTTCTCCGCATTGCAAGGTGCAATTCTGAAATTTTTTGCTTTTTCCTGCTCCTCTTAGCATGATAAACAAGATTCAAAGAGAGTGAGATGTCAGCTCCTTTCATTCAGTCAGTAGCTTCAATCATTTCTGGATGTTTTTCAATGGCAAAAATCATTGAATATTGTAAATGCACAAACAGTAATTTCTCCGCATTGCAAGGTGCAATTCTGAAATTTTTTACTTTTTCCTGCTCCTCTTAGCATGATAAAGAAGATTCAAAGAGAGTGAGATGCCAGCTCCTTTCATTCACTCAGTAGCTTCAATCATTTCTGGTATATGAATAACATGATGTTTTTCAATCGCAAAAATCAATGAATATTGTAAATGCACAAACAGTAATTTCTCCGCATTGCAAGGTGCAATTCTGAAATTTTTTGCTTTTTCCTGCTCCTCTTAGCATGATAAAGAAGATTCAAAGAGAGTGAGATGCCAGCTCCTTTCATTCAGTCAGTAGCTTCAATCATTTCTGGATGTTTTTCAATGGCAAAAATCAATGAATATTGTAAATGCACAAACAGTAATTTCTCCGCATTGCAAGGTGCAATTCTGAAATTTTTTGCTTTTTCCTGCTCCTCTTAGCATGATAAAGAAGATTCAAAGAGAGTGAGATGCCAGCTCCTTTCCTTCAGTCAGTAGCTTCAATCATTTCTGGTATATGAATAACATGATGTTTTTCAATGGCAAAAATCAATGAATTTTGTAAATGCACAAACATTAATTTCTCCGCATTGCAAGGCGCAATTCTGAAATTTTTTGCTTTTTCCTGCTCCTCTTAGCATGATAAAGAAGATTCAAAGAGAGTGAGATGCCAGCTCCTTTCATTCAGTCAGTAGCTTCAATCATTTCTGGACATTTTTCAATGGCAAAAATCAATGAATATTGTAAATGCACAAACAGTAATTTCTCCGCATTGCAAGGTGCAATTCTGAAATTTTTTGCTTTTTCCTGCTCCTCTTAGCATGATAAAGAAGATTCAAAGAGAGTGAGATGCCAGCTCCTTTCATTCAGTCAGTAGCTTCAATCATTTCTGGACGTTTTTCAATGGCAAAAATCAATGAATATTGTAAATGCACAAACAGTAATTTCTCCGCATTGCAAGGTGCAATTCTGAAATTTTTTGCTTTTTCCTGCTCCTCTTAGCATGATAAAGAATATTCAAAGAGAGTGAGATGCCAGCTCCTTTCATTCAGTCAGTACCTTCAATCATTTCTGGACGTTTTTCAATGGCAAAAATCAATGAATATTGTAAATGCACAAACAGTAATTTCTCCGCATTGCAAGGTGCAATTCTGAAATTTTTTGCTTTTTCCTGCTCCTCTTAGCATGATAAAGAAGATTCAAAGAGAGTGAGATGCCAGCTCCTTTCATTCAGTCAGTAGCTTCAATCATTTCTGGACGTTTTTCAATGGCAAAAATCAATGAATATTGTAAATGCACAAACTGTAATTTCTCCGCATTGCAAGGTGCAATTCTGAAATTTTTTGCTTTTTCCTGCTCCTCTTAGCATGATAAAGAAGATTCAAAGAGAGTGAGATGCCAGCTCCTTTCATTCAGTCAGTAGCTTCAATCATTTCTGGTATATGAATAACATGATGTTTTTCAATAGCAAAAATCAATGAATATTGTAAATGCACAAACAGTAATTTCTCCGCATTGCAAGGTGCAATTCTGAAATTTTTTGCTTTTTCCTGCTCCTCTTAGCATGATAAAGAAGATTCAAAGAGAGTGAGATGCCAGCTCCTTTCATTCAGTCAGTAGCTTCAATCATTTCTGGACGTTTTTCAATGGCAAAAATCAATGAATATTGTAAATGCACAAACAGTAATTTCTCCGCATTGCAAGGTGCAATTCTGAAATTTTTTGCTTTTTCCTGCTCCTCTTAGCATGATAAACAAGATTCAAAGAGAGTGAGATGCCAGCTCCTTTCATTCAGTCAGTAGCTTCAATCATTTCTGGACGTTTTTCAATGGCAAAAATCATTGAATATTGTAAATGCACAAACAGTAATTTCTCCGCATTGCAAGGTGCAATTCTGAAATTTTTTACTTTTTCCTGCTCCTCTTAGCATGATAAAGAAGATTCAAAGAGAGTTAGATGCCAGCTCCTTTCATTCAGTCTGTAGCTTCAATCATTTCTGGTATATTAATAACATGATGTTTTTCAATCGCAAAAATCAATGAATATTGTAAATGCACAAACAGTAATTTCTCCGCATTGCAAGGTGCAATTCTGAAATTTTTTGCTTTTTCCTGCTCCTCTTAGCATGATAAAGAAGATTCAAAGAGAGTGAGATGCCAGCTCCTTTCATTCAGTCAGTAGCTTCAATCATTTCTGGACGTTTTTCAATGGCAAAAATCAATGATTATTGTAAATGCACAAACAGTAATTTCTCCGCATTGCAAGGTGCAATTCTGAAATTTTTTGCTTTTTCCTGCTCCTCTTAGCATGATAAAGAAGATTCAAAGAGAGTGAGATGCCAGCTCCTTTCATTCAGTCAGTAGCTTCAATCATTTCTGGTATATGAATAACATGATGTTTTTCAATGGCAAAAATCAATGAATATTGTAAATGCACAAACAGTAATTTCTCCGCATTGCAAGGTGCAATTCTGAAATTTTTTGCTTTTTCCTGCTCCTCTTAGCATGATAAAGAAGATTCAAAGAGAGTGAGATGCCAGCTCCTTTCATTCAGTCAGTAGCTTCAATCATTTCTGGACGTTTTTCCATGGCAAAAATCAATGAATATTGTAAATGCACAAACAGTAATTTCTCCGCATTGCAATGTGCAATTCTGAAATTTTTTGCTTTTTCCTGCTCCTCTTAGCATGATAAAGAAGATTCAAAGAGAGTGAGATGCCAGCTCCTTTCATTCAGTCAGTAGCTTCAATCATTTCTGGACGTTTTTCAATGGTAAAAATCAATGAATATTGTAAATGCACAAACAGTAATTTCTCCACATTGCAAGGTGCAATTCTGAAATTTTTTGCTTTTTCCTGCTCCTCTTAGCATGATAAAGAAGATTCAAAGAGAGTGAGATGCCAGCTCCTTTCATTCAGTCAGTAGCTTCAAACATTTCTGGTATATGAATAACATGATGTTTTTCAATGGCAAAAATCAATGAATATTGTAAATGCACAAACAGTAATTTCTCCGCATTGCAAGGTGCAAGTCTGAAATTTTTTGCTTTTTCCTGCTCCTCTTAGCATGATAAAGAAGATTCAAAGAGAGTGAGATGCCAGCTACTTTCATTCAGTCAGTAGCTTCAATCATTTCTGGACGTTTTTCAATGGTAAAAATCAATGAATATTGTAAATGCACAAACAGTAATTTCTCCATATTGCAAGGTGCAATTCTGAAATTTTTTGCTTTTTCCTGCTCCTCTTAGCATGATAAAGAAGATTCAAAGAGAGTGAGATGCCAACTCCTTTCATTCAGTCAGTAGCTTCAAACATTTCTGGTATATGAATAACATGATGTTTTTCAATGGCAAAAATCAATGAATATTGTAAATGCACAAACAGTAATTTCTCCGCATTGCAAGGTGCAATTCTGAAATTTTTTGCTTTTTCCTGCTCCTCTTAGCATGATAAAGAAGATTCAAAGAGAGTGAGATGCCAGCTCCTTTCATTCAGTCAGTAGCTTCAATCATTTCTGGACGTTTTTCAATGGCAAAAATCAATGAATATTGTAAATGCACAAACAGTAATTTCTCCGCATTGCAAGGTGCAATTCTGAAATTTTTTGCTTTTTCCTGCTCCTCTTAGCATGATAAAGAAGATTCAAAGAGAGTGAGATGCCAGCTCCTTTCATTCAGTCAGTACCTTCAATCATTTCTGGACGTTTTTCAATGGCAAAAATCAATGAATATTGTAAATGCACAAACAGTAATTTCTCCGCATTGCAAGGTGCAATTCTGAAATTTTTTGCTTTTTCCCGCTCCTCTTAGCATGATAAAGAAGATTCAAAGAGAGTGAGGTGCCAGCTCCTTTCATTCAGTCAGTAGCTTCAAACATTTCTGGTATATGAATAACATGTTTTTCAATGGCAAAAATCAATGAATATTGTAAATGCACAAACAGTAATTTCTCCGCATTGCAAGGTGCAATTCTGAAATTTTTTGCTTTTTCCTGCTCCTCTTAGCATGATAAAGAAGATTCAAAGAGAGTGAGATGCCAGCTCCTTTCATTCAGTCAGTAGCTTCAATCATTTCTGGACGTTTTTCAATGGCAAAAATCAATGAATATTGTAAATGCACAAACAGTAATTTCTCCGCATTGCAAGGTGCAATTCTGAAATTTTTTGCTTTTTCCTGCTCCTCTTAGCATGATAAAGAAGATTCAAAGAGAGTGAGATGCCAGCTCCTTTCATTCAGTCAGTAGCTTCAATCATTTCTGGACGTTTTTCAATGGCAAAAATCAATGAATATTGTAAATGCACAAACAGTAATTTCTCCGCATTGCAAGGTGCAATTCTGAAATTTTTTGCTTTTTCCTGCTCCTCTTAGCATGATAAAGAAGATTCAAAGAGAGTGAGATGCCAGCTCCTTTGATTCAGTCAGTAGCTTCAAACATTTCTGGTATATGAATAACATGATGTTTTTCAATGGCAAAAATCAATGAATATTGTAAATGCACAAACAGTAATTTCTCCGCATTGCAAGGTGCAAGTCTGAAATTTTTTGCTTTTTCCTGCTCCTCTTAGCATGATAAAGAAGATTCAAAGAGAGTGAGATGCCAGCTACTTTCATTCAGTCAGTAGCTTCAATCATTTCTGGACGTTTTTCAATGGTAAAAATCAATGAATATTGTAAATGCACAAACAGTAATTTCTCCACATTGCAAGGTGCAATTCTGAAATTTTTTGCTTTTTCCTGCTCCTCTTAGCATGATAAAGAAGATTCAAAGAGAGTGAGATGCCAGCTCCTTTCATTCAGTCAGTAGCTTCAAACATTTCTGGTATATGAATAACATGATGTTTTTCAATGGCAAAAATCAATGAATATTGTAAATGCACAAACAGTAATTTCTCCGCATTGCAAGGTGCAAGTCTGAAATTTTTTGCTTTTTCCTGCTCCTCTTAGCATGATAAAGAAGATTCAAAGAGAGTGAGATGCCAGCTCCTTTCATTCAGTCAGTAGATTCAAACATTTCTGGTATATGAATAACATGATGTTTTTCAATGGCAAAAATCAATGAATATTGTAAATGCACAAACAGTAATTTCTCCGCATTGCAAGGTGCAATTCTGAAATTTTTTGCTTTTTCCTGCTCCTCTTAGCATGATAAAGAAGATTCAAAGAGAGTGAGATGCCAGCTCCTTTCATTCAGTCAGTAGCTTCAATCATTTCTGGACGTTTTTCAATGGCAAAAATCAATGAATATTGTAAATGCACAAACAGTAATTTCTCCGCATTGCAAGGTGCAATTCTGAAATTTTTTGCTTTTTCCTGCTCCTCTTAGCATGATAAAGAAGATTCAAAGAGAGTGAGATGCCAGCTCCTTTCATTCAGTCAGTAGCTTCAATCATTTCTGGACGTTTTTCAATGGCAAAAATCAATGAATATTGTAAATGCACAAACAGTAATTTCTCCGCATTGCAAGGTGCAATTCTGAAATTTTTTGCTTTTTCCTGCTCCTCTTAGCATGATAAAGAGGATTCAAAGAGAGTGAGATGCCAGCTCCTTTCATTCAGTCAGTAGCTTCAATCATTTCTGGACGTTTTTCAATGGCAAAAATCAATGAATATTGTAAATGCACAAACAGTAATTTCTCCGCATTGCAAGGTGCAATTCTGAAATTTTTTGCTTTTTCCTGCTCCTCTTAGCATGATAAAGAAGATTCAAAGAGAGTGAGATGCCAGCTCCTTTCATTCAGTCAGTAGCTTCAAACATTTCTGGTATATGAATAACATGATGTTTTTCAATGGCAAAAATCAATGAATATTGTAAATGCACAAACAGTAATTTCTCCGCATTGCAAGGTGCAAGTCTGAAATTTTTTGCTTTTTCCTGCTCCTCTTAGCATGATAAAGAAGATTCAAAGAGAGTGAGATGCCAGCTACTTTCATTCAGTCAGTAGCTTCAATCATTTCTGGACGTTTTTCAATGGTAAAAATCAATGAATATTGTAAATGCACAAACAGTAATTTCTCCACATTGCAATGTGCAATTCTAAAATTTTTTGCTTTTTCCTGCTCCTCTTAGCATGATAAAGAAGATTCAAAGAGAGTGAGATGCCTGCTCCTTTCATTCAGTCAGTAGCTTCAAACATTTCTGGTATATGAATAACATGATGTTTTTCAATGGCAAAAATCAATGAATATTGTAAATGCACAAACAGTAATTTCTCCGCATTGCAAGGTGCAATTCTGAAATTTTTTGCTTTTTCCTGCTCCTCTTAGCATGATAAAGAAGATTCAAAGAGAGTGAGATGCCAACTCCTTTCATTCAGTCAGTAGCTTCAAACATTTCTGGTATATGAATAACATGATGTTTTTCAATGGCAAAAATCAATGAATATTGTAAATGCACAAACAGTAATTTCTCCGCATTGCAAGGTGCAATTCTGAAATTTTTTGCTTTTTCCTGCTCCTCTTAGCATGATAAAGAAGATTCAAAGAGAGTGAGATGCCAGCTCCTTCTGAATATTGTAAATGCACAAACAGTAATATCTCCGCATTGCAAGGTGCAATTCTAAAATTTTTTGCTTTTTCCTGCTAATCCTAGCATGATAAAGAAGATTCAAAGAGAGTGAGATGCCAGCTCCTTTCATTCAGTCAGTAGCTTCAAACATTTCTGGTATATGAAAAACATGTTTTTCAATGGCAAAAATCAATGAATATTGTAAATGCACAAACAGTAATATCTCCACATTGCACGGTGCAATTCTGAAATTTTTAGCTTTTTCCTGTTAATCCTAGCATGATAAAGAAGATTCAAAGAGAGTGAGATGCCAGCTCCTTTCATTCAGTCAGTAGCTTCAAACATTTCTGGTATATGAAAAACATGTTTTTCAATGGCAAAAATCAATGAATATTGTAAATGCACAAACAGTAATATCTCCACATTGCACGGTGCAATTCTGAAATTTTTAGCTTTTTCCTGTTAATCCTAGCATGATAAAGAAGATTCAAAGAGAGTGAGATGCCAGCTCCTTTCATTCAGTCAGTAGCTTCAAACATTTCTGGTATATGAAAAACGTTTTTCAATGGCAAAAATCAATGAATATTGTAAATGCACAAACAGTAGTTATCTCCACATTGCAAGGTGCAATTCTGAAATTTTTTGCTTTTTCCTGTTAATCCTAGCATGATAAAGAAGATTCAAAGAGAGTGAGATGCCAGCTCCTTTCATTCAGTCAGTAGCTTCAAACATTTCTGGTATATGAAAAACATGTTTTTCAATGGCAAAAATCAATGAATATTGTAAATGCACAAACAGTAATATCTCCGCATTGCAAGGTGCAATTCTGAAATTTTTTGCTTTTTCCTGCTAATCCTAGCATGATAAAGAAGATTCAAAGAGAGTGAGATGCCAGCTCCTTTCATTCAGTCAGTAGCTTCAAACATTTCTGGTATATGAAAAACATGTTTTTCAATGGCAAAAATCAATGAATATTGTAAATGCACAAACAGTAATATCTCCACATTGCAAGGTGCAATTCTGAAATTTTTTGCTTTTTCCTGTTAATCCTAGCATGATAAAGAAGATTCAAAGAGAGTGAGATGCCAGCTCCTTTCATTCAGTCAGTAGCTTCAAACATTTCTGGTATATGAAAAACATGTTTTTCAATGGCAAAAATCAATGAATATTGTAAATGCACAAACAGTAATATCTCCACATTGCAAGGTGCAATTCTGAAATTTTTTGCTTTTTCCTGCTAATCCTAGCATGATAAAGAAGATTCAAAGAGAGTGAGATGCCAGCTCCTTTCATTCAGTCAGTAGCTTCAAACATTTCTGGTATATGAAAAACGTTTTTCAATGGCAAAAATCAATGAATATTGTAAATGCACAAACAGTAATATCTCCACATTGCACGGTGCAATTCTGAAATTTTTAGCTTTTTCCTGTTAATCCTAGCATGATAAAGAAGATTCAAAGAGAGTGAGATGCCAGCTCCTTTCATTCAGTCAGTAGCTTCAAACATTTCTGGTATATGAAAAACATGTTTTTCAATGGCAAAAATCAATGAATATTGTAAATGCACAAACAGTAATATCTCCACATTGCAAGGTGCAATTCTGAAATTTTTTGCTTTTTCCTGCTAATCCTAGCATGATAAAGAAGATTCAAAGAGAGTGAGATGCCAGCTCCTTTCATTCAGTCAGTAGCTTCAAACATTTCTGGTATATGAAAAACATGTTTTTCAATGGCAAAAATCAATGAATATTGTAAATGCACAAACAGTAATATCTCCACATTGCACGGTGCAATTCTGAAATTTTTAGCTTTTTCCTGTTAATCCTAGCATGATAAAGAAGATTCAAAGAGAGTGAGATGCCAGCTCCTTTCATTCAGTCAGTAGCTTCAAACATTTCTGGTATATGAAAAACGTTTTTCAATGGCAAAAATCAATGAATATTGTAAATGCACAAACAGTAATATCTCCACATTGCAAGGTGCAATTCTGAAATTTTTTGCTTTTTCCTGTTAATCCTAGCATGATAAAGAAGATTCAAAGAGAGTGAGATGCCAGCTCCTTTCATTCAGTCAGTAGCTTCAAACATTTCTGGTATATGAAAAACATGTTTTTCAATGGCAAAAATCAATGAATATTGTAAATGCACAAACAGTAATATCTCCGCATTGCAAGGTGCAATTCTGAAATTTTTTGCTTTTTCCTGCTAATCCTAGCATGATAAAGAAGATTCAAAGAGAGTGAGATGCCAGCTCCTTTCATTCAGTCAGTAGCTTCAAACATTTCTGGTATATGAAAAACCTGTTTTTCAATGGCAAAAATCAATGAATATTGTAAATGCACAAACAGTAATATCTCCACATTGCAAGGTGCAATTCTGAAATTTTTTGCTTTTTCCTGCTAATCCTAGCATGATAAAGAAGATTCAAAGAGAGTGAGATGCCAGCTCCTTTCATTCAGTCAGTAGCTTCAAACATTTCTGGTATATGAAAAACGTTTTTCAATGGCAAAAATCAATGAATATTGTAAATGCACAAACAGTAATATCTCCACATTGCACGGTGCAATTCTGAAATTTTTAGCTTTTTCCTGTTAATCCTAGCATGATAAAGAAGATTCAAAGAGAGTGAGATGCCAGCTCCTTTCATTCAGTCAGTAGCTTCAAACATTTCTGGTACTGAAAAACATGTTTTTCAATGGCAAAAATCAATGAATATTGTAAATGCACAAACAGTAATATCTCCACATTGCACGGTGCAATTCTGAAATTTTTAGCTTTTTCCTGTTAATCCTAGCATGATAAAGAAGATTCAAAGAGAGTGAGATGCCAGCTCCTTTCATTCAGTCAGTAGCTTCAAACATTTCTGGTATATGAAAAACGTTTTTCAATGGCAAAAATCAATGAATATTGTAAATGCACAAACAGTAATATCTCCACATTGCAAGGTGCAATTCTGAAATTTTTTGCTTTTTCCTGTTAATCCTAGCATGATAAAGAAGATTCAAAGAGAGTGAGATGCCAGCTCCTTTCATTCAGTCAGTAGCTTCAAACATTTCTGGTATATGAAAAACATGTTTTTCAATGGCAAAAATCAATGAATATTGTAAATGCACAAACAGTAATATCTCCGCATTGCAAGGTGCAATTCTGAAATTTTTTGCTTTTTCCTGCTAATCCTAGCATGATAAAGAAGATTCAAAGAGAGTGAGATGCCAGCTCCTTTCATTCAGTCAGTAGCTTCAAACATTTCTGGTATATGAAAAACATGTTTTTCAATGGCAAAAATCAATGAATATTGTAAATGCACAAACAGTTATATCTCCACATTGCAAGGTGCAATTCTGAAATTTTTTGCTTTTTCCTGCTAATCCTAGCATGATAAAGAAGATTCAAAGAGAGTGAGATGCCAGCTCCTTTCATTCAGTCAGTAGCTTCAAACATTTCTGGTATATGAAAAACATGTTTTTCAATGGCAAAAATCAATGAATATTGTAAATGCACAAACAGTAATATCTCCACATTGCACGGTGCAATTCTGAAATTTTTAGCTTTTTCCTGTTAATCCTAGCATGATAAAGAAGATTCAAAGAGAGTGAGATGCCAGCTCCTTTCATTCAGTCAGTAGCTTCAAACATTTCTGGTATATGAAAAACATGTTTTTCAATGGCAAAAATCAATGAATATTGTAAATGCACAAACAGTAATATCTCCACATTGCAAGGTGCAATTCTGAAATTTTTTGCTTTTTCCTGTTAATCCTAGCATGATAAAGAAGATTCAAAGAGAGTGAGATGCCAGCTCCTTTCATTCAGTCAGTAGCTTCAAACATTTCTGGTATATGAAAAACATGTTTTTCAATGGCAAAAATCAATGAATATTGTAAATGCACAAACAGTAATATCTCCACATTGCACGGTGCAATTCTGAAATTTTTAGCTTTTTCCTGTTAATCCTAGCATGATAAAGAAGATTCAAAGAGAGTGAGATGCCAGCTCCTTTCATTCAGTCAGTAGCTTCAAACATTTCTGGTATATGAAAAACATGTTTTTCAATGGCAAAAATCAATGAATATTGTAAATGCACAAACAGTAATATCTCCACATTGCAAGGTGCAATTCTGAAATTTTTTGCTTTTTCCTGCTAATCCTAGCATGATAAAGAAGATTCAAAGAGAGTGAGATGCCAGCTCCTTTCATTCAGTCAGTAGCTTCAAACATTTCTGGTATATGAAAAACATGTTTTTCAATGGCAAAAATCAAAGAATATTGTAAATGCACAAACAGTAATATCTCCACATTGCACAGTGCAATTCTGAAATTTGTAGCTTTTTCCTGTTAATCCTAGCATGATAAAGAAGATTCAAAGAGAGTGAGATGCCAGCTCCTTTCATTCAGTCAGTAGCTTCAAACATTTCTGGTATATGAAAAACATGTTTTTCAATGGCAAAAATCAATGAATATTGTAAATGCACAAACAGTAATATCTCCACATTGCAAGGTGCAATTCTGAAATTTTTTGCTTTTTCCTGTTAATCCTAGCATGATAAAGAAGATTCAAAGAGAGTGAGATGCCAGCTCCTTTCATTCAGTCAGTAGCTTCAAACATTTCTGGTATATGAAAAACATGTTTTTCAATGGCAAAAATCAATGAATATTGTAAATGCACAAACAGTAATATCTCCACATTGCAAGGTGCAATTCTGAAATTTTTTGCTTTTTCCTGTTAATCCTAGCATGATAAAGAAGATTCAAAGAGAGTGAGATGCCAGCTCCTTTCATTCAGTCAGTAGCTTCAAACATTTCTGGTATATGAAAAACGTTTTTCAATGGCAAAAATCAATGAATATTGTAAATGCACAAACAGTAATATCTCCGCATTGCAAGGTGCAATTCTGAAATTTTTTGCTTTTTCCTGCTAATCCTAGCATGATAAAGAAGATTCAAAGAGAGTGAGATGCCAGCTCCTTTCATTCAGTCAGTAGCTTCAAACATTTCTGGTATATGAAAAACATGTTTTTCAATGGCAAAAATCAATGAATATTGTAAATGCACAAACAGTAATATCTCCACATTGCACGGTGCAATTCTGAAATTTTTAGCTTTTTCCTACTAATCCTAGCATGATAAAGAAGATTCAAAGAGAGTGAGATGCCAGCTCCTTTCATTCAGTCAGTAGCTTCAAACATTTCTGGTATATGAAAAACATGTTTTTCAATGGCAAAAATCAATGAATATTGTAAATGCACAAACAGTAATATCTCCACATTGCAAGGTGCAATTCTGAAATTTTTTGCTTTTTCCTGCTAAACCTAGCATGATAAAGAAGATTCAAAGAGAGTGAGATGCCAGCTCCTTTCATTCAGTCAGTAGCTTCAAACATTTCTGGTATATGAAAAACATGTTTTTCAATGGCAAAAATCAATGAATATTGTAAATGCACAAACAGTAATATCTCCACATTGCACGGTGCAATTCTGAAATTTTTAGCTTTTTCCTGTTAATCCTAGCATGATAAAGAAGATTCAAAGAGAGTGAGATGCCAGCTCCTTTCATTCAGTCAGTAGCTTCAAACATTTCTGGTATATGAAAAACATGTTTTTCAATGGCAAAAATCAATGAATATTGTAAATGCACAAACAGTAATATCTCCACATTGCACGGTGCAATTCTGAAATTTTTAGCTTTTTCCTGTTAATCCTAGCATGATAAAGAAGATTCAAAGAGAGTGAGATGCCAGCTCCTTTCATTTAGTCAGTAGCTTCAAACATTTCTGGTATATGAAAAACATGTTTTTCAATGGCAAAAATCAATGAATATTGTAAATGCACAAACAGTAATATCTCCACATTGCAAGGTGCAATTCTGAAATTTTTTGCTTTTTCCTGTTATTCCTAGCATGATAAAGAAGATTCAAAGAGAGTGAGATGCCAGCTCCTTTCATTCAGTCAGTAGCTTCAAACATTTCTGGTATATGAAAAACATGTTTTTCAATGGCAAAAATCAATGAATATTGTAAATGCACAAACAGTAATATCTCCACATTGCAAGGTGCAATTCTGAAATTTTTTGCTTTTTCCTGCTAATCCTAGCATGATAAAGAAGATTCAAAGAGAGTGAGATGCCAGCTCCTTTCATTCAGTCAGTAGCTTCAAACATTTCTGGTATATGAAAAACATGTTTTTCAATGGCAAAAATCAATGAATATTGTAAATGCACAAACAGTAATATCTCCACATTGCACGGTGCAATTCTGAAATTTTTAGCTTTTTCCTGTTAATCCTAGCATGATAAAGAAGATTCAAAGAGAGTGAGATGCCAGCTCCTTTCATTCAGTCAGTAGCTTCAAACATTTCTGGTATATGAAAAACATGTTTTTCAATGGCAAAAATCAATGAATATTGTAAATGCACAAACAGTAATATCTCCACATTGCACGGTGCAATTCTGAAATTTTTAACTTTTTCCTGTTAATCCTAGCATGATAAAGAAGATTCAAAGAGAGTGAGATGCCAGCTCCTTTCATTCAGTCAGTAGCTTCAAACATTTCTGGTATATGAAAAACGTTTTTCAATGGCAAAAATCAATGAATATTGTAAATGCACAAACAGTAATATCTCCACATTGCAAGGTGCAATTCTGAAATTTTTTGCTTTTTCCTGTTAATCCTAGCATGATAAAGAAGATTCAAAGAGAGTGAGATGCCAGCTCCTTTCATTCAGGCAGTAGCTTCAAACATTTCTGGTATATGAAAAACATGTTTTTCAATGGCAAAAATCAATGAATATTGTAAATGCACAAACAGTAATATCTCCGCATTGCAAGGTGCAATTCTGAAATTTTTTGCTTTTTCCTGCTAATCCTAGCATGATAAAGAAGATTCAAAGAGAGTGAGATGCCAGCTCCTTTCATTCAGTCAGTAGCTTCAAACATTTCTGGTATATGAAAAACATGTTTTTCAATGGCAAAAATCAATGAATATTGTAAATGCACAAACAGTAATATCTCCACATTGCAAGGTGCAATTCTGAAATTTTTTGCTTTTTCCTGTTAATCCTAGCATGATAAAGAAGATTCAAAGAGAGTGAGATGCCAGCTCCTTTCATTCAGTCAGTAGCTTCAAACATTTCTGGTATATGAAAAACATGTTTTTCAATGGCAAAAATCAATGAATATTGTAAATGCACAAACAGTAATATCTCCACATTGCAAGGTGCAATTCTGAAATTTTTTGCTTTTTCCTGCTAATCCTAGCATGATAAAGAAGATTCAAAGAGAGTGAGATGCCAGCTCCTTTCATTCAGTCAGTAGCTTCAAACATTTCTGGTATATGAAAAACGTTTTTCAATGGCAAAAATCAATGAATATTGTAAATGCACAAAACAGTAATATCTCCACATTGCACGGTGCAATTCTGAAATTTTTAGCTTTTTCCTGTTAATCCTAGCATGATAAAGAAGATTCAAAGAGAGTGAGATGCCAGCTCCTTTCATTCAGTCAGTAGCTTCAAACATTTCTGGTATATGAAAAACATGTTTTTCAATGGCAAAAATCAATGAATATTGTAAATGCACAAACAGTAATATCTCCACATTGCAAGGTGCAATTCTGAAATTTTTTGCTTTTTCCTGCTAATCCTAGCATGATAAAGAAGATTCAAAGAGAGTGAGATGCCAGCTCCTTTCATTCAGTCAGTAGCTTCAAACATTTCTGGTATATGAAAAACATGTTTTTCAATGGCAAAAATCAATGAATATTGTAAATGCACAAACAGTAATATCTCCACATTGCACGGTGCAATTCTGAAATTTTTAGCTTTTTCCTGTTAATCCTAGCATGATAAAGAAGATTCAAAGAGAGTGAGATGCCAGCTCCTTTCATTCAGTCAGTAGCTTCAAACATTTCTGGTATATGAAAAACGTTTTTTCAATGGCAAAAATCAATGAATATTGTAAATGCACAAACAGTAATATCTCCACATTGCAAGGTGCAATTCTGAAATTTTTTGCTTTTTCCTGTTAATCCTAGCATGATAAAGAAGATTCAAAGAGAGTGAGATGCCAGCTCCTTTCATTCAGTCAGTAGCTTCAAACATTTCTGGTATATGAAAAACATGTTTTTCAATGGCAAAAATCAATGAATATTGTAAATGCACAAACAGTAATATCTCCACATTGCAAGGTGCAATTCTGAAATTTTTTGCTTTTTCCTGTTAATCCTAGCATGATAAAGAAGATTCAAAGAGAGTGAGATGCCAGCTCCTTTCATTCAGTCAGTAGCTTCAAACATTTCTGGTATATGAAAAACATGTTTTTCAATGGCAAAAATCAATGAATATTGTAAATGCACAAACAGTAATATCTCCACATTGCAAGGTGCAATTCTGAAATTTTTTGCTTTTTCCTGTTAATCCTAGCATGATAAAGAAGATTCAAAGAGAGTGAGATGCCAGCTCCTTTCATTCAGTCAGTAGCTTCAAAACATTTCTGGTATATGAAAAAACGTTTTTCAATGGCAAAAATCAATGAATATTGTAAATGCACAAACAGTAATATCTCCCGCATTGCAAGGTGCAATTCTGAAATTTTTTGCTTTTTCCTGCTAATCCTAGCATGATAAAGAAGATTCAAAGAGAGTGAGATGCCAGCTCCTTTCATTCAGTCAGTAGCTTCAAACATTTCTGGTATATGAAAAACATGTTTTTCAATGGCAAAAATCAATGAATATTGTAAATGCACAAACAGTAATATCTCCACATTGCACGGTGCAATTCTGAAATTTTTAGCTTTTTTCCTACTAATCCTAGCATGATAAAGAAGATTCAAAGAGAGTGAGATGCCAGCTCCTTTCATTCAGTCAGTAGCTTCAAACATTTCTGGTATATGAAAAACATGTTTTTCAATGGCAAAAATCAATGAATATTGTAAATGCACAAACAGTAATATCTCCACATTGCAAGGTGCAATTCTGAAATTTTTTGCTTTTTCCTGCTAATCCTAGCATGATAAAGAAGATTCAAAGAGAGTGAGATGCCAGCTCCTTTCATTCAGTCAGTAGCTTCAAACATTTCTGGTATATGAAAAACATGTTTTTCAATGGCAAAAATCAATGAATATTGTAAATGCACAAACAGTAATATCTCCACATTGCACGGTGCAATTCTGAAATTTTTAGCTTTTTCCTGTTAATCCTAGCATGATAAAGAAGATTCAAAGAGAGTGAGATGCCAGCTCCTTTCATTCAGTCAGTAGCTTCAAACATTTCTGGTATATGAAAAACATGTTTTTCAATGGCAAAATCAATGAATATTGTAAATGCACAAACAGTAATATCTCCACATTGCAAGGTGCAATTCTGAAATTTTTTGCTTTTTCCTGTATTCCTAGCATGATAAAGAAGATTCAAAGAGAGTGAGATGCCAGCTCCTTTCATTCAGTCAGTAGCTTCAAACATTTCTGGTATATGAAAACATGTTTTTCAATGGCAAAAATCAATGAATATTGTAAATGCACAAACAGTAATATCTCCACATTGCAAGGTGCAATTCTGAAATTTTTTGCTTTTTCCTGCTAATCCTAGCATGATAAAGAAGATTCAAAGAGAGTGAGATGCCAGCTCCTTTCATTCAGTCAGTAGCTTCAAACATTTCTGGTATATGAAAAACGTTTTTCAATGGCAAAAATCAATGAATATTGTAAATGCACAAACAGTAATATCTCCACATTGCAAGGTGCAATTCTGAAATTTTTTAGCTTTTTCCTGTTAATCCTAGCATGATAAAGAAGATTCAAAGAGAGTGAGATGCCAGCTCCTTTCATTCAGTCAGTAGCTTCAAACATTTCTGGTATATGAAAAACATGTTTTTCAATGGCAAAAATCAATGAATATTGTAAATGCACAAACAGTAATATCTCACATTGCAAGGTGCAATTCTGAAATTTTTTGCTTTTTCCTGCTAATCCTAGCATGATAAAGAAGATTCAAAGAGAGTGAGATGCCAGCTCCTTTCATTCAGTCAGTAGCTTCAAACATTTCTGGTATATGAAAAACATGTTTTTCAATGGCAAAAATCAATGAATATTGTAAATGCACAAACAGTAATATCTCCACATTGCACGGTGCAATTCTGAAATTTTTAGCTTTTTCCTGTTAATCCTAGCATGATAAAGAAGATTCAAAGAGAGTGAGATGCCAGCTCCTTTCATTCAGTCAGTAGCTTCAAACATTTCTGGTATATGAAAAACATGTTTTTCAATGGCAAAAATCAATGAATATTGTAAATGCACAAACAGTAATATCTCCACATTGCAAGGTGCAATTCTGAAATTTTTTGCTTTTTCCTGTTAATCCTAGCATGATAAAGAAGATTCAAAGAGAGTGAGATGCCAGCTCCTTTCATTCAGTCAGTAGCTTCAAACATTTCTGGTATATGAAAAACATGTTTTTCAATGGCAAAAATCAATGAATATTGTAAATGCACAAACAGTAATATCTCCGCATTGCAAGGTGCAATTCTAAAATTTTTTGCTTTTTCCTGCTAATCCTAGCATGATAAAGAAGATTCAAAGAGAGTGAGATGCCAGCTCCTTTCATTCAGTCAGTAGCTTCAAACATTTCTGGTATATGAAAAACATGTTTTTCAATGGCAAAAATCAATGAATATTGTAAATGCACAAACAGTAATATCTCCACATTGCACGGTGCAATTCTGAAATTTTTAGCTTTTTCCTGTTAATCCTAGCATGATAAAGAAGATTCAAAGAGAGTGAGATGCCAGCTCCTTTCATTCAGTCAGTAGCTTCAAACATTTCTGGTATATGAAAAACATGTTTTTCAATGGCAAAAATCAATGAATATTGTAAATGCACAAACAGTAATATCTCCACATTGCACGGTGCAATTCTGAAATTTTTAGCTTTTTCCTGTTAATCCTAGCATGATAAAGAAGATTCAAAGAGAGTGAGATGCCAGCTCCTTTCATTCAGTCAGTAGCTTCAAACATTTCTGGTATATGAAAAACATGTTTTTCAATGGCAAAAATCAATGAATATTGTAAATGCACAAACAGTAATATCTCCGCATTGCAAGGTGCAATTCTGAAATTTTTTGCTTTTTCCTGCTAATCCTAGCATGATAAAGAAGATTCAAAGAGAGTGAGATGCCAGCTCCTTTCATTCAGTCAGTAGCTTCAAACATTTCTGGTATATGAAAAACATGTTTTTCAATGGCAAAAATCAATGAATATTGTAAATGCACAAACAGTAATATCTCCACATTGCAAGGTGCAATTCTGAAATTTTTTGCTTTTTCCTGCTAATCCTAGCATGATAAAGAAGATTCAAAGAGAGTGAGATGCCAGCTCCTTTCATTCAGTCAGTAGCTTCAAACATTTCTGGTATATGAAAAACATGTTTTTCAATGGCAAAAATCAATGAATATTGTAAATGCACAAACAGTAAATATCTCCACATTGCAAGGTGCAATTCTGAAATTTTTTAGCTTTTTCCTGCTAATCCTAGCATGATAAAGAAGATTCAAAGAGAGTGAGATGCCAGCTCCTTTCATTCAGTCAGTAGCTTCAAACATTTCTGGTATATGAAAACAGTTTTTCAATGGCAAAATCAATGAATATTGTAAATGCACAAACAGTAATATCTCCACATTGCAAGGTGCAATTCTGAAATTTTTTGCTTTTTCCTGTTAATCCTAGCATGATAAAGAAGATTCAAAGAGAGTGAGATGCCAGCTCCTTTCATTCAGTCAGTAGCTTCAAACATTTCTGGTATATGAAAAACATGTTTTTCAATGGCAAAAATCAATGAATATTGTAAATGCACAAACAGTAATATCTCCACATTGCACGGTGCAATTCTGAAATTTTTTAGCTTTTTCCTGTTAATCCTAGCATGATAAAGAAGATTCAAAGAGAGTGAGATGCCAGCTCCTTTCATTCAGTCAGTAGCTTCAAACATTTCTGGTATATGAAAAACATGTTTTTCAATGGCAAAAATCAATGAATATTGTAAAATGCACAAACAGTAATATCTCCACATTGCAAGGTGCAATTCTGAAATTTTTTGCTTTTTTCCTGTTAATCCTAGCATGATAAAGAAGATTCAAAGAGAGTGAGATGCCAGCTCCTTCATTCAGTCAGTAGCTTCAAACATTTCTGGTATATGAAAAACGTTTTTCAATGGCAAAAATCAATGAATATTGTAAATGCACAAACAGTAATATCTCCACATTGCAAGGTGCAATTCTGAAATTTTTTGCTTTTTCCTGTTAATCCTAGCATGATAAAGAAGATTCAAAGAGAGTGAGATGCCAGCTCCTTTCATTCAGTCAGTAGCTTCAAACATTTCTGGTATATGAAAAACAGTTTTTCAATGGCAAAAATCAATGAATATTGTAAATGCACAAACAGTAATATCTCCACATTGCAAGGTGCAATTCTGAAATTTTTTTGCTTTTTCCTGCTAATCCTAGCATGATAAAGAAGATTCAAAGAGAGTGAGATGCCAGCTCCTTTCATTCAGTCAGTAGCTTCAAACATTTCTGGTATATGAAAAACAGTTTTTCAATGGCAAAAATCAATGAATATTTAATCACAAACAGTAATATCTCCACATTGCAAGGTGCAAATTCTGAAATTTTGTGCACGCTTTTACTGTTAATCCTAGCATGATATTAA